>NW_008677537.1:20493-25852 GCF_000695815.1 Acanthisitta chloris | reverse complement strand
CTCTGGCTCCTTGTAGGCCCTTCAGATATTGAAAAGTTGCTATGAAGATAATGACTAACCTGAAGATACCATGTGGCATCATACCACTGGGTGTTTTTTAAGCTTTTTATGTTTGCTTATTGTTAACCCAAAAGTCTCAGGCTTTCATACACACCAAAGAAAAGAGAAATTCTTAGTAGCCATTACCGTCCTAATCAAAGTTAAATATTGTTACAGATGGGAACAGAAGGACTTATTGCTGCAGGACAGTGATCTTACACTGCACATCTGGAGCACATCATCTACACCCTGACTGGCAGTGGAGATTGCATGCATCAGATGTCATTCACCAGAAAATGTGTTAGCACAAAGAAATTATGATAAGTGTACAACATGGTCAGATGTGAGAGAAAACACCATTTGTAGATTTGTTAGTCAATTAGGCTTTATTTCAAGTGATTCCCCCAAGGCTTCTTGAGGTAGGAACATTTGTTTTTCTTCATTTCACCTAGGCTTGCTACAATTCAAAGACTGTAGAGTTCTATATAGTCTCAATATTTTGATTTTCAGAACTGTCACTCAAAGCATCACCTATGCTTTGACCTCTCTTCTGAGCCTTACTGAAAAACCACATAGCATCCAAACACAGATACAACAGAAAAGGCAGAAAAAGAGTACTGCACAAAACTCTCAACCTTTGTACTGTGTGTGTTCTCAAATTCTCATTATATTATGAATCAAATAGAGCACCACCGTTTTGGTTAACAAATAGCACTGGTCAAGACAAGTGGCTTACAGAACCTATATAAGTTCTACCTTTAGGTGGTGTGGGACCTTTTTCATTTCCTACTCTAAGATTGAATTTTGAGGTTTCCAATATTGGAAAAAAAAAGCTAATACTCTTCAGCAAATGAATCTTAGTATACAGAAATAAAAGGCATTTGTGCAATCCCCAAATAATTTCTTGTCTGTAATGTTTGCCTATCATTAAAATACTTCAAAACAGAGGGTATATGTTGAATGGAAAAATGGCACACTGCAACTAGTAAAACAGGTCTTAGGCTAAAATTGATTGGCATCACCTAATTAAACTGATATAAAATAGGAAATAAAATCATAGAAATCTAAGTCAATTAGCTAAGTGAAAGAAGGCTGAGGAAAAAAAAGTTGAATAGTTTACTTGTAATGAATAATATGAGTAACTATGCGATTTCAGTAAAAATATTGCAGATATTTCAAAGTTACATATTTACTAGAAAGATCTTCAAAAATCTTTTTAAAAAGTAAAATGTGTGCTGAACTTTTCTGACATTTACAAAAGTAATTAATTAATATGATTAAGCAAATTAGACTGAGCCAAAGTCTGACTGATTGTAAAGCATGCTGCAAGAGCCACCTGTTTGCTAGAAAGATTAGATACTATGGTGCTGGCAGCTAGAAAAAAACCAGAGAATTATAAAAGATAACATCTATATATACTGATCTTTGAGATCTGTCGTGTCTGACATGCATTACTGGATTATCTCAGCTTTACCTGGGAAAAGAATAGTCCATAAAACATTTTTGCTTGGAAGAAAGCTCTGCAGATTAAGCTAAAACAAAATCACTGCTAGCTAGGTCCATGAGGGGATTTATTAATCTGGTTCCTAATTAGGTACCTCAGCTCCTCAATGTCCAGCTAGCCTCAAGGTCCAGGAAAATCCTAGCACTAGCCTTCCTAGCACTTCTCTCCACATTTGCTTTCCTTCATCTTGAGGGCAGCAGTGCATGTTTCTTCTGCATAGACAGAAGACTTCAGAGAACCTCCTTGTTATTCAAGTCAGGAAGGGGATAAGGAATAGTGCAGGAGTGAAGACTTTTCTGTTTATAGACAGGCACAGTAGCCCAGCTGTGCTGGCAAATGGAATTGCCCTGTACCAGCACAGCATCAAAGGTCTTGTAGTCTGGAGAGGAGTGAGAAGATGGAAGAGAATAATTTTCCAGAAGATAAGTTAAAGGAACTGATAAAGATGTGGGAAAAGAGCAGAATCACAGAAGCCCTGAGGAACCAGATTTTGAGAACAGCCTATGGTGTGGGAGTTAGTTACCAGGCTGGGAGAGAAGGGCCATCAGTTCCATGCAGTTGCATCAATCCCATTAAGTTTTTCATGGAAATGATGGCTCAGAGCTCACTCTGCACCCAAGAGATTTAGCTCAGACTAGCACAGCTCCCTGTATGCTAGATCACCATCACTGAAGTAACACATTGGGTAATGACCAATTTTGCAAATCACAATTCCTGCAAAGAGAAAACGCTAACAAATGGAAGTGCCTGTGAAAAAGAGAATGCTGGATACAGAAATTAGCAGAGCTGACTGCTAGGTATACTCAATTAGGAGCATATATATGGACTTTTCTAGAAATAGTTTTAGTCACACTCAGCCCTGCTGCTTGTGCTATACTTCTGCCATACAGATTAACTGAACACAATCTTAAGGATGCAAAAAAAACCTGTGATTTGAAAGTTCTGACATAAACAGTCCCTGAAAAAGAAGCAAACAGTGCACACATTGTCTATGCCATTTGTGAGCCAGTGGATCTAATGGTTCACTTACTTTACAACCTGCTTTGGAATAATTTGGCACATCTCTAATTTTAACAAGCTTCAGTGGGATTAGATAAAATGCAGACTCTGTTTACATCAATTAACACTCAAAGAAGTACAAAAGAACTTGTTAACTGCATTTATGAGCAAAAAGTAACAGAGTGAGAGTTTGTCCAAACAAAGTTACTATATGACTTGCTCAGATTGGCACAGTCATCTCTCAAAAGCTAAAAACAAAAGAACTGAGCTGTGTTTTCAAAGAGGCAGATGTGTACTTTTAATTACATCAGCAGATCTAATGGACATTTGTGATAACAGCATTATCAGGTTTGCATCCATCAGATTCAGAGATGTCTGCTTTCCTCCACATGCCATGTACACATTCACTGAGTCAACTGGAAAACCAAAACCATTGCAGCTGATTTGACAAATACATTGGCTACACTATTATTCCTATTTCCAATTATCTTACCCCATTGCTATATTATTATTCCTATTTCCAATTATTTTACCTTGACTGATTATAAGCACATTCTTCTCTACATGCTACAGAGCTGGAAAGAAAATGTGCATGACTTCAAACCCAGCATTAACTATCAACAAAGATAGTAAATAGACACATCACATATGCCTTATAAGAGGTTTGCAAATAGTAAGGATATTGATAAAGATGCAGGGAGGGAAGGAAAAAACAGGTAGAAGTAAGACAGAATTAAAGTGAGAGAAGGAGAAAAGCTCACTATGGAATATATTACACCATACCTATAGTATATAGTATATATCAGCTATACCTTCTGAAAGATTCAGTCTTTCTGGTATAGATCTATAAATATTAGAGGCTTTGCCCCCAGTATTGCATCATTTCCTTAGATCTATGTTCAAATCCTTAAGTAACATTAATGAGACCTCAAGAAGTTGCTAATTTTCTGACTCCCTTAGGATCAACCACTTCTAAGGAAGCTTCCTTTTCCCTGCTCAGGTGGGATGCAACATGCTGCCATCTTCTTCCCATTAACACCTCAGGAATTCATAAAAAAATGTTGCCTCCCTATTAGAATGTTCTTAGGTACATTTGCTGTGTTGCCAAGAGGCCTGGATACTCTACAAACATATTTTTGTTACCCCAATAGCATGTCATTTTAATTAGAAGTGATGCCCCAAATCAACAGAGTTGACACTGCTGCCAGTGAGAGCACTGGTGGATCAGTGCTGTGTTTCCAGTCCTGTGATACTACAACCTCTCCCTCCTAATAGGACAAAATTAACTCTTCCAACACAATAACAAGTCTCCTACTATCCTAACAATGGCAAAAGGTAGCTGGAACAGCCTGGTGTGCTCGAGCATTGCGGATCAGAGGTCTAGTGAACTGCAACAACAAATAGAACCAATTTCTTCAGCAGTTTCTGCATTCCTAAGCTCACCACAGCACACAGCAGAGCGTGACTTAACAAAGCTCAGACGAACAAGGAAAAGCAAGGAAACAGCCTTTAATCAAGAGAGCTGTACAACAAACATCATTCTTTAAGGTAGGGCTATTAAGAAAATACAAGAATTTATTATTTTTCAAGGAAACAAAGAGAATTCAAGAGAAGAGGAATTGTACACCATCAAGTGTAGCTCAGACAACTGAGTTTTTATGTATTTTTTTTTAATAAAGAGTAATTTAGGAAAGTAACATGAAATATTCCTCTAAGGAGAAGAAAAACAGATTACAATAAGAAGTTAAAAAAAACCAGCCAAACAAACAAACCTCAAACTTTTAAGCATACTTATGGCATTGCCAAAATCATGGTGTAAATGAAGTATTATGAATACCACATAGACCAACAAGCATATTGGGATCTGAAGTCTCTTTTCTAGTAACTACCTTCCTACAAGTGGTGGCTGCTGAAACCATGAAAGCCCAAGCAAACAGCCATGCACACACTTAATATTCAATTAATTGAGTTCATAGAGGCTACTTGATACAGCCCATAAGTATTAACAGAGATATCTAACTGTGTCAGAGAAACCCAACTCCAAAATCCTCTCTAAACAAGACCAGCTCTAAATGCAGAATATCACAGCACATACAGATTAATTCCTGATAGGTATCCAACCCCTGGACAATCTAATAGCAGCTTATCATTGATTGTGTGCTACACAACAATTTAGGTTTTGTTTTCCATTAGTAAACACCTCAAATTACATGAAAGGGAGAAAAAGTTCCCTAGATACAAGCATTAAATATTTATCAGCCTTATGTCTGCTCAGTCACCACTCATCTAAGAAAGTCCATTAATTAAATACTTTAGAAACGATTAAAACACTTCTGTAGAACTTATTGGCACCTGTTAATTCACTGACCCTACGAGGCTATGGCAGTAAATGTCTCGTTTGATTGCTTCTCTTCCCAATAAATCAGCAGCTTAAAGACAAAGGAGACATGATGCAACTTCATGTACACAACATTGCCTGAAAACACAAAAGCCAGTATCTAGAGGCAGAGAAACAGAACATTTATGTAGACAGGGCAGCACAAATAATCTATTTAACCTAATCTTTTAATTACAGGAAACATCTCGTAGCAAGACATACAAGAGCAATGAAATGACCCAGAGCTAGAAATCAAGATGATATATTTGTGCATGTGAAAGTAACACCAGCAGAATTCATAAAAGAAAACCTCCTTGGGCATTATTATCTTTCCATCAGGACCTACTGTCATCATGTTGTGAACAGGAGAAAAAAATGGCTTCAAATATGTTATTAAAATACAAAAATATAAAATAGAGAAAAAATAAAAAAGAATGGAT
>NW_008677537.1:15177-20467 GCF_000695815.1 Acanthisitta chloris | reverse complement strand
GGGAAAGCAGGTGAAAATAAATCTCTGAATGAATGAAAAAAGGAGCATCTCAGGAGCAGGGGGAGGAAAGAAATAAGGGACAGACCCTAATAGCATGACATAGCACAGCACCTACTCCACTACAGCAACTGCAATGATTTTGGTGTCATTATTTACTCAGTAACAAACTATTCAGCAGAGAGGGGGGTTCAAATCTGGCCCTGCTTGGGCAGTATGCAAATCTTCTCCCACTCCTCTGCAAGCTTTTAAGGATAGCTGGCAGTGAGTCCCCTGAAGAGTCCTGGCAATGCCACACTCTGCGGTGGGAAACTAGCATCTTGCAAAGAACCCCTGAGATCCTCCTACCCCCTCAAATCTGCGCGAGTGGAGAAGTGTTGCCTGGAAGGGGGAGCGAGACAGAGTGTGTGTGCAGGAGAGGGAGGGAAGATAATACTGGCAATTATAAAAGAGTCCTGAAATACCAGGAGATGGAGATAATAATTGATCCCAAAATAATAATGATAATAATAAATTCTACACTCTTGAGTGTATATAATGTTTTCTCATTTCCCAGTTGTGGTATTCTGACCCTTTGTTCAGATTCTTTACCTTGCCACATCCAAGTTACTGACTATTTGAAAAAATTGGCTTCCCTTCCTTTGATCTCTACTATTGGATTACATTCTTCCTACTCCCTGTACACAGTTCTTCACTCCCACATTCATTTTCTCCATTTCTTTGTTTACATTCAATTTTACCATATTTCTTCACACTTTTCTACATGGGTAAAGTCTATGTTATGTTCCAACACACATTACTCTCTCTCATTCCTTACTTTGCACTTTTTAACTGATCATGTAGAATATTTGCTTCCAGAATGACAATTAAAAAAAAAAAAAAAACAGAAGAAAGAGAAGAAAAAAAATGTGTGCAATGGTGAAAACATGTTCCTTTTCACTCCAACTGCAGCCCTGGCTGAATTGTGCTGCCATTGTTTTCCAACAGAACTTGCATTTCCAAACTTGGGAATTCCCATCAGTCTGTCTGACAGAATTTTCCTGTTTATTCTCAGAAGGTGTGCATTTTTCAAATGCCAGTAACATACCACTACAGAATTTCCCAGGACTAACAGCTTGATTTGAGGGACTCCTATTCAAAAACCTGACTTCCAAAAACGTCATTTCAAACAGAAGAACCAAAACGGATTATTTATATTCTATAAATCAAAACAAAACTACAACCAATGCATTTCAAAATATTGCTATAATTATTTTCTCCAGGCTGATAAATTGCTGGACATACTTCTTTGAGTATGGGTTGACAATTCTTTGAGCAATAAACACAATGTTTATTTAATTTATAGATTGTGAATATAATTATTAAAAGTGTGATTCCAAATCACACAAAACCAGAAAAGAATATACAGGGGGGAAAAAAGCAACAAACCAAACACGAGGGGCACATATTTCAGCTCAATTACAGTATTTTTAAACCCTTGTCTGTGGACAGATATATATTTTAGGGAAGGCTGTATGTCCCAGGGTATAACAGTTGACCCTACTCCAGAGGATGGAGGAGTCCAACCCCAGCAGGAACAGAGCATCCCAAGTCAGGTAACAAAGCTCAAGGCCACAACAATATCCACTATGTAAATCTGGGATTAAGAAGCTCTAAAGCTCAGGAAATCTCTCTCAGCAATCCTGACTCCATTCTTTAAAATAAATTCAAATGGCAGAGATGTAAAAATGCATTGACCCCACTTATCTCAGTATGTTTAGAAACAAAGCTGTGTCTTACCCAAAAAAGACAGGGAAAAAATACTGAATAAAATGTGGGGTTTTTCTTTATAATCTGTGCACCATGACACTTGTTTCTTCTACAGTCAAAGCCAATGGATATTATGCAATGGACCTAAGAGTCATAACACAGCATTTAAAGTATAGAGAAAACAGTTCTTATGTCAGACTTACACATTCACATCCAAGAGTTTCTATTTGTGCCCTCTCAAAGACAGGGTTTGGGCTGTGTTAGCCCAGGACCACCTCACACAGACTCTGTCCTATCAGCTAATGAACATAAGAGAGAAACACAGACATGCTGCTATATAGACCTGCACAATGATGTGAGATCTATCCCTGGTTAAACCAGGAGAGTTGAGGTAAAGTGAGTTTTTTAGCATCAATGGAGGGAGGTTTTGCAACCCTCAGTCAGACTCTCGTGTACAATCGATAGCAGGTAGTCCTGTATCATGAGAAGATATGGATTCTGCTAGAATAACCAAGACCTTCTCACCCTCTGCAACTCCCTGACAGGAGGTTGGAGTAAGGTGGGGGTTGTTTTTTTCTCCCAGGCAATCAGCAGCAGGACAAGAGGGCACAGACTCAAGCTCTGCCAGGGGAGGGTTAGGTTGGATATTAGGAAGAAATTTATTACAGAGAAAGTAATCAGGCATTGGAATGTGCTGCCCAGGGAGGTGGTGGATTCATCATCCTTGGAGGTTTTAAGATGAAACTGGATGTGGCAGTTAGTGCCATGGTCTGGTAACCACAATGGGGTTGGACTTGATGTTCTTGGAGGTCTTTTCCAACTCGATTGATTCTATGATTCTATTCTATGAAAAACAAAACAGCCAAACAAAAACAAAACAAAACAAAACAAAACAAAACAAAAAAAAAAAAACCCAAACAACAAACAGGGAATCTATTGATTTAAGTACTACAGGCTACAATACTGAAAACATGTTTAAATAAATTGAATTATATAGATATTTGTTTCTCAATCACTTGCTCCATGACATATGCTTTGTTTTCTCCTTTTAACTCTAGTGCACATTAACAACACTTCTGAATTAATTCAAGACATCTCTGTATGGCCCATGATTAAAAAATATTCAATTATCATTGCTTTTCAGCAGCAGGAGTGGTCAAAACACAAATCTGCAAAACAACTCTCTGCCTGAGAGTTGGGCATTTGGTGGTAACAGGTTATTTCAACAGTTCAGGGTAAAAATCGTATCATTCACTTAACTCTGCAGTATCAGTGCAATTCATCTCAGTCCATAACAGATGATATGTTCAATAGAATATGTAAAGTATGCCTCCACCTAGTGATGACTATGTACAAATAATAGGAAATAATAATAATTGTATTACTTAAGAGAATCATGCTAATTGATTCTCATTTTCCTAAATGAAAATGTGGTCTCATGCAAATATTCACTTATAGAAAAGTACACTATCCCTCCTGAAAAATTACTTTACAGCTCAATCTGTGAAATTTTACCTGCAAACTCTGACCTGGGGGGGAAAAAACACACTACTAGTTTCAATTATATTAAAATTTAAATAATAATGTACTTCTAATCATCATGGCAATTATCAGAGAGACAAAACAAAGAGAAGGTGACTGAAGCACTGTGGATTTAAAGCATAAAAATCATCTGATAATTTCAGTTCAATACTCTATTTCTAAAGGAAATGGTAAGCAAACCACATCCCCTCTTTGCAACTTTGCTTGCCAAAGAAAATGTTTGCTAAACCTCTTGGATCACCGTGTTTTACAGATGCAATTGCAGATGTAATGGCATGAAATTCCCAGCGATTTATTTACCCCAAATCAGAGAAAAGGCCATGAAAGGAAAAATTAAAACAATAAAAATCCTCCCCTCACCAAATAATAATAAAAACCTCTAGCATTAAAAGCCCCCAACACTCTAGAAGTCAAGCAATCCAAGCCTGAACTTAAACTCTAGATTTTAACCACTCATAATCCATATAAAATTACTCTATAACTGGGATCAATTGGAGGCACATCCTCAAAATCAATAAACTTCAGGAAGGGGTTTGAAAAGTCAAGGTCCCTTGTGGAAAACGTTCTTGTGGGTTTTCCTTTCATTTGTACCATCTGGGAACTACCTTAAATGTCTTCTCAGTCTGACTAGGCTTATATTACCATTTCAAAAAGTCTCTCCATCCCATTAGTTACCCGTGAATCACAGTTTAGGAATTCCTGCTCTGCTGAAAACAGAGGTGAAGTATCTAAAAGAGAGGGCAGGTCACTGTTTGCATGTCCCCTTTGCATTTAAATCGCTTCCTATTGTCCGTTTAACACCTTGAAGCATCCAAAAGCATCCTCTCCCCAAAGAAATCACTCCCACACAAAAAATGTGAATCCCCAGCATCTCCTCTGGCATCCTCTGCACACAAATTCAGAGAGAGGACAGCCAAGGCTCCCCGTGCCCAGCCAACTCCAAATATCTGCCTCAGTCATTAAAGAGAAACACAAAAAAATTGGAGTCGAGTGGCTTCGCCAAGACTGGAAAAAAATGTAGTGGCTGAACACAGAAATACCAGCACCAAACATGTAAACAAGTCAGATTTGATTATCTCTGAGTGAGTTCATTTAGGAATCATTTTTCTCTTTTTTTTTTTTTTTCCCTCCAAGAATTTGATATATGAAAGGAAAGTGTACAATGGTTGGGCACATCTCATGATAATTTTTTTTGTTAATATTAACATTAAGAATTTTTTAAAAATTCATCCAAAAATCATAAATTTTTAAATAAATAAACTTTTAAATTAATTTAGCTGTTTTCACTCCAGAGAAGCACTAAAAGTACTAAATAACCAGGAAATCCAGGCTCCTTTTGCATTTTCACATTTCCCTTTCAGCTGTTGATTGCCAGAAGTAAGAAAATACCATTTTCCCCATGTTATGAGTGCACAAAACACAGCAGCAAAGGCTTCACTGACATCAGAGGAGCTTTATCAAGTTCACCATACTGGCTATCTGCAGCAATAATTCTCATTACATTCTTTATCTTGAACCAGCTCGTCCTGATGAAGCTACTTACCCTTTCCCTATCAGCTGATTAGTAGATAATCACCATTTGAAACCATAAAACTATTGCCACATGCATCACAGCAGCACTTTTCCTTCCTAAAAATTGGGTATTAGTTGATTTAGCAACCAGATAAAATAAACACTAATCATAGAATGGTTTGAGTTGGGATTTTTAAAGGCCACCTTGTCCAACCTCTCTGCCATGGGCAGGGACACCTTCCACCAGAGTATGAACTCTTCAGCCAAGCACTGATTTTGGCAAAGGATGCTAAAGAAATGCTCAGTGTAGTGGTAGTGGGCACAGAGTGACCTGCACCCTGTGCCTGGCAGAGGTGATGGTCCATGAGGAAGGGCAGAGCTTTGGTGGCACTGGGCACAGCCTGGACAGCCCTGGCTGCCTCAGCTACCTGTAATTCCTGCATCCCTGCCTGCATCCCTGCCCGCCCCGCCGGCTCCTGGGCTGCCCACC
>NW_008677537.1:13558-15025 GCF_000695815.1 Acanthisitta chloris | reverse complement strand
CGCTGCCCACGAGATGGCAGCAATATGTTTATGAATAATGCAGCAAGAGGCTGCAGCCCACTGCCATTTCACATGTGAGAGCTGCAAAACCAACTAATATAACAACCCCCAGCTCCCACCCAGCTCAGCCCGCCGTGAATTCAGCCAAAAAAACAATGAGGAAAAATAAGCTGTTCTGCTATCACACTGCCCAGATTGCTTTTTTCTTTTTTTTTTTAACAGAGGGCTCAGTGATACCCAAGGCACAAGGTGCTGCTTGTGCACTCACATATTTTGTCCAGGTCCTTGTGCTCAGCCGTGCTCCTGTCCCTGACAAAATTATGTCACACGCACATTAAGCATTAACTGCTGTTATGTTTTATTTCTGCCACGCAGAAAATGCCTGTGGCTTGAAATAAATATTTTCTTTTCTGATGGACAAATAACATCTGCACTTCTGAAAGCTGCAGCGTGGCTGTCATGGGCTAAGTGATTCATATAATTTCTCAAGAAGCACATGTGTATGAGCACACACAGACACTCCTACCTATCACACTCATTCATGTATCAGCACTTTTTAAACAGTGCAGTGAGCTATTATAATAATTATTTTCAGCAGACAGACAGCTCTGTACACATAATGTCAGATTTAGGGAATATGGGTAGTGGGGCTTTTAAATCAGCATGATGTTCACAGAAAATTTAGGCTTGCTATTCAATAGGATTTTGGAGTTCTCTGGGATTTAGTGAGACCTCTGCCTGGGTTACAGGAGCTGGTTGCCCTAATATGTCATGGTCTGCAGTGGGTACCACAGCAGAGGTGATGTGCAGTGCCATGGGCAGCATCACCTCAGCATCCTGCCTAGAGCAGCTCTTGTTTAGCCAGACTTTCCAGCTTTCCAAAACCTCTAGGAGTTGTTGAAGTTATACTTCAAGAGATTATTTTTTTCCTGAAGTTCTTTTATGGGACAATCATTAAAACAAACAAACACATGCAAAAAAAAACCCTGTCTAGCTAAGATGGATATTTGACTATAAATCAACCATAGGTGTTTTGAGAATTTTGGATCTTCCTTCAAGAAGAACAGAATGACAAAAAGTTGCATGTTAGGTGTGGACTTCACTATTCTAAAAAGTAGTAACTTCTTCAGATTATTTAAAAATGGCCATTAGGATTTTATTTTTTTTAATCATAATTAAAAATACTACTGTCCTGATCTTGTAGCCATAAAATACATGAGGCCTTTTTGACATGACTGAAGGTTTTGTTACCCCAAACCAAACACAGAAACTACAGAAAGCAGGAGAAATGGATTAGCTGTAACTTTGTAGCATCTTCACTCTAACTGCTCTGTTTGTCAGCTTTATACATAAAGTTGCTGTTCCTTGAAACCCTTGAAATTCCATTACAGAGGTTAAATAGAGAGAGAGGTTCCTTGAAATTCTATTACAGAGGTTGAAGACTCACTTTCCCAAACCCTTTAAATG
>NW_008677537.1:6276-13540 GCF_000695815.1 Acanthisitta chloris | reverse complement strand
TGCTGATTCCTTGTCTATTTGCAAACTGTTTATAGCTTGAAACATAAAATATAAACATTATGGTAGCTATTATCAAAAAAGTTCTCTCATTTTCTTTAAGGTGTCTTATACATACAAAATCCAAGAAAGCTTAGTTTGATTTGTAGCTTCTGGTTTTAAAGAAAAGAAAATATATTAGGAAAATTGATAAAGAACCTCTTTTTTAACAGAAGTAAATCAGAAGCAATTCCAAAAAACATCCACAGAATTCCACTATCATAACAGCAGGATAAGAGTCAGGTCCCAGAATCCTGGAATCAGTATAATGTTGTCTGCAATTTAAAGTGTCGACCATCTACAGCTCTGGTTCTGCACATTGTATGTTTCTAGAAAATGCATTAAATCTTATTACAGCTCTGGTTCTGCACATTGTATGTGTTTCTAGAAAACGCATTAAATCTTACGAGGCATTGAAAAATGTAAGAAATTAAGAACAAATAAAACTGAATTCAAGAAAAAATGCATTCACAGATTTGGTTGGATTTAGGCTACAAAAGAAAATAGCACTTATATGGAAAGGTCAAAAGGTTTTCTGCATCCATTGTATAAGTTTTACTGAATATTCTGGCAAGGGCTTTGGTGTAAGGTCACTAACAAAACAGAAGAGAGAAACAGAAACAATGCAGAGACCATTCCA
The DNA here is from genome assembly GCF_000695815.1 of Acanthisitta chloris. Lineage (NCBI taxonomy): Eukaryota > Metazoa > Chordata > Aves > Passeriformes > Acanthisittidae > Acanthisitta > Acanthisitta chloris. The sequence continues at coordinate 12,864 of NW_008677537.1, read as the reverse complement.
TGTTGTGTTCAAGATCTCCTACTTACAACAATAAAACCAGAGTAATTCTTACATCAAAAATATACACTTGAACATCTCTAAGATAGAATCCTAGAATGGATCAGATTGGAAGGGACTTTAAAGGTTATCCAGTTCAACCCCCTGCCAAGGGCAGGGACACCTTCCACTAGATCAGGTTGCTCCAAGCCCCATCCAATCTGGCCTGGAACACTTCCAAGGGTGGGACAGCCACAGCTTCTCTGGGTGACCTGTGCCTGTGCCTCAGCACCCTCAGAGCCAAGAATTTCTTTCTAAATCCTAATCTAAATCCATCCTCTGTCAGTTTGAAGCTTTTCACCATTGTCCTGTCACTTCCTGCCCTTGTCCAAAGTCCTTCTCCATCCCTCTTGGAGCCCCTTTAGGTACTGGAAGGTGTTCTAAGGTCTACCTGGAGCCTTCTCTTCTCCAAGCTGAACAATCACAGCTCTCTCAGCCTGTCTCCATAGGTGAGGTGTTCTAGCCCTCTAATCTACTTGTTGTCCCTACTCTGGACTCGATCCAACAGGTCCATGTCCTTTTTATGCTGGGGACCCCAGAGCTGGACACAGTGCTTCAAGTGGGATCTCACCAGAGCAGAGCAGACAGGGAGGATCACCTCCTTAGATCTGCTGGTCACATTGCTTTTGAAGATGGTGATGAAGATTTCTTGGGGTTTTTTTTAAACTAATTATAAGCTTATTATTCAAAGAACCTTTTGCTGACCCCACCTAATAACTGCATGGTATGGCTTAGTCTTTTAATTAGACAATAACATATTCAAGTCTCTGGGATAGAAATTAAACCCCATCACAACAGTAATGTCCAGAAGTAGACAAAATGCTGTACAGATGATTTAAAATCACAAAAGGTCCATCTAATATACATGTAATTCAAAGCCAGCAAAGGTTCCTGCACAACTCATTGGAGCTACTGGCAAGAACCCTCTCTCAGGTTCAGGAAACTGCATGTTCTCCAGGGCAGATTTGAGATAGGGAACATGCTCCAGCTACTGCTAAGGACCACCAGAAGCTTCACATCCATGACTACAAGGTGGCTTTTTTAGATTTGTCTCCTCTATACAACATTTATATTTAAAAACATACAAAGAAATCCAAATACCAATCCCAACCCAATACCCTCCACATCGCACTCTCAATGCTTCCTCTAGAGAGATCATGGAAACAAAAATGATCCCTCCCATGGCAAAAAGCAGTGACTTAAACCATTCCTGGGAGGCATCCAGATACTATCCTGATCCCACAGTATGTAGAACAAAATAGCTTATCATTGAGATTATGTGCTTGGACAAAGCTGGATAGCTTCAAGGACAAGGGAGTTACCCTAGATCAGCACCATAAATGTTATTATATATGAAACAGCTGCAAGATAAATGCTTGCATATTACACATAGGTGCAGTTGTACTTTCAGCTGTCTCACTGTTGAAATACTGTAGGTCTTACACAGCTTTCTCTATTTGTAAAATACATATACTTCTTAGTTGCATATGGACAAGTAACCCCTTACAGCTGCAGTGTATTGAGACAAAAAGCAATATCACACCAGATCTGTGGCAAGAGCCCAGCCATAGAACTCCAGAAATTCTTCATATGAAACCTTCCTAAAAAAATTAACTTGGTAAACAGGGAAAAAATATGACTAAAGACACCAAAAACTGTCTGTTGGTTAAATGAATAGTGCTATTAAGAGAACAAAGTAGCTGCACTAATTCATAAGTATTTTGCCTGTGACTTTTTTTTTTTCTTTTTTTGCACTTTTCACCTCTCTTCTCTTCTCCCTTTTTCTTTTTTGAATCATCCAAGAGAAATCTTCCAAAACCTCTTCAAGGAAACTGTGGACAGCCACAAGACTTTGTGCTAATCAAGCTCCAGAATGACAAAGTCAGAGGTCAGGAGCACATCTTCCATGGTGTCTGGGCTGAATTTGAAATTCAAAGGGCTGCTTGACTTGGAGTAGAGGTTGAGTAAAGCAGGGGAAAGAATGAGATCCAGTTAAAAAGTTTACTAGAAGCAGAACACGTGGAATATTGGAAAAAAATCTGGAAATTAGCCTAGTTACTGTTGTCTCAACAGCCCTATCAGTACTGATTGCAAAGCAGCCCATTAAGTTATTTTCCTTTCTGACAACCAACATCAAAATGCACCTACCCAACTCAAACTAAGCCAAAAAAAAAAAAAAAAAAAGGCAAGAGGAGAACGACAGAGTGACATAGGCACTCTTTCTGTTCCACTTGCTGACTGACAACACTGCCATCCCTTAACATGGTTTTATTTAGTTATTACAACCATCTCTCTGTAAATGACACTTAGGATTATTTAAGATTATGTTGTAATCCTTTTAATCCTCAGTGCTTTAAATTTCAGGCTAAACACCAAAGAGCAAACTAGCACTTAGCAGAAATATTTAAAGCATGTGATTTGAACATAAATCTTCTTTTATTCACCACTCCTCTGATGAAGACCTAGTGTATCACGTCACTCAGCAAGAACAAACAGCACAGTATCTCACTGCAAACTGCTAATGTTTCCTCACATCCTGTGAAGCTGTTCCTAACCAGGTCTTTTCCTTGATGCCAGCTATATCATCAATAAAATAAATGAAGGGAAATCAGGAGGTTATAAGATGTGCTCATTCTCAGTTACTATTAAGGAAAAGTTGAGAAAAAAGCCCACAGAATGTGTTCATCAAGAACAGAAATAGATTGCATACACAAATTGGGTAGTGTGAGAGACAGATCAGACTTATCCTGTTAAACAGGGAGTAACTCAATCAAAAAGAGTGGAGTAACACTGCTGAAAACCTCATGATCAAGACCAGAAGCCCAAGTCTTCCTTCCTGAATATCATTTACTTGCAGTTTCCTCTTATTTTTACCCTCACATCGATCATGTTTCCAATTAGTTTTCTTTATGGTACTCCTATGCTCTATCTCCTTGTTACCATCCATTAACTGTCAGACACTAAGATTTTAAATTCAAGATTTCCTTCTTTTTCCTCAATGCAAAATTTCAATAGTCACTTTCCAGTTCAAATCTATAATTCATGAACTCAAATTGAGAACCCAGGCTAACTCAAATTCTGCACCTACTACTAATTCAACACATTAGCAGAAAGCAACTATTGCCCTGTTTAAATCAGGAAAGAAGAGTTTATTAGACAGAAAGTAGTGAAACAAAACCCCACCAACTACATTGCCACGCTTTGAAGAGAGAATTATATTTATTTCTGATCATTTCAGGGTTAAGCAGCTAAAGCACTTCATATATTGCAATGCATCTATATTGAGGTCACAAAAAAATAAATCACCCATATTCTTTTCATTTGAACAAATCTATGAATAAGTAGACCTATATTATCAAACTTATTCCCACCCATTAGGGACAAGTAGATCATCAGAAGTGTTTCCTGAAATATTCAGTATCCAGGTACAAACTGACCTCTTTGCTTTTGAACTCGCCTTGGATTTCCTCCAGACTATCTCACAAGTCTTCACTCTCTCTCTAGTCCCCTTCCCACTCTATCTGCTCATGTAGCACCAGTCTTGTTCAGTCCTTTCCTTTCCCAAAATGTCACCACTACTGGTGCCAAAGCCTTCTCCTCTTTCGCTCTTACCATCTGGCATAATCTTCTTGTAGCTCTCTGTCTAAACAATGCTCCATCCCTTTTCAAAATGTGTCTTAACATATGTCCTTCCTCCCATGCTTTTGCTTCTTAATGTCTCTCCCACTCACTTATTGGCTTGATGAAGACACATTTTAATGGGTTCAAACAGTAGTGCATGAGTTTCCTTTCTCACATTATTCTGATTCAGTGGAGTTACACCTCACATGAACAGAAGTGAGAAGAAAATGCATTGCAAAGCCTTCGTACCACCACTTTGGTAAATCAATAGCAGAGCTTAGTTTGTCTTTACATTGGAAACGTATTAGCTGCAATGAATCACCACTCCAATATGCATTTCCAAACAGGAATTTTGCTTACTGCAAAATGAGAAATAAACCCTAGAAGCTCAGAAGACCTGTCAATGTGCTCAGGGGGGTTGCAGGAGTGAAAGCTAAGGTTATAGTTAATCACATTCCAAGTGAAAAAGCTGAAGATTGACAGCAAACCCAAAATATTTATTTTAAAAATACCTAGGAAATGACAAAGCTCCAAGTGTTGTCTCAAGACAACCTGAAGGATGTGGGGGGTATAGCAGCACAAGTCTCACTATCTTTGAGAAGAGGAATATTTCTAAATAGTGCATATGCTTTAGAAAGACGTCTCGAAAAATAAACTCTGAAAAAGCCTCTGCAACACCCAGTTGACCCAGAGAGGTTTCTTTTCAAGAAGCCACATACAGACCCTTAGGGTTTTTTTATGTGTAGTGTATTTTTTTCCTTAAACCCCAGACCCAGACACAGTTTGCTCCTCCAGCATGTTTCATTGGAGATGATGCCAAAGGACTATCTTGTAACTAGCAGTATCTTGACCTTGACATGCTTCCCTCTGCATCTCTCCCCCCTCTATTGTTTGTATTCTTGATGTTAGAACTCTGGGAAACAACTCACTTCATAGAGAATAATATTTTGATGTGGCTTGATGCATTTTAGTGAAAAAGAAGCAAAACCAGCAAACCCTTTCTACTGATATTCATGGAAGCTGGATTATATCCAAAATCCGAAGATGTTGCAATAAACTATTTTAGACCCTAGATCCTGGAATGTTAACCTTGCAGTAACGTTTTTCTCCTCCTTTCATCTTCTTGGGCCTTGATCCTCCCTTACAATTCAATGGGATTTAGATGAAGGAATTATATAATATTATTTTCCATCAATGAAGAATAGCCCTATGAGAAATACATGTCCTTCTATGCTGGCCCTGACAGAGGCAAGCTTTTCAAATCCTTCCCTCCCCTTGCAGAAGTGAACCTGGGTCAGCACCGTCTGAGGACCCTGAACAGCAATAAAAATAAACAGAGTAACCGCACTGCGTTGGAGCAGTGCTTGTATAAGCAGTTTGAAGAAGTTGTGTTTATGGAAGTCCTTTAGGTCAAGATTCTAGGCCTGAACCCAAAGCAATTACCTACTAAGTTTTAAAAACAAATTGAATATAGAGCATTAATCAATAAATCAACAGGTTCTCAAGTGTTTAGGGGACTCAGTCATCAGAAATCCTTCTCTTAGAAAAATAGTAAACCGATGCTGGATAAAGTGTTACACTCCTGTACTGGTAAAGAAAAATGTTGTATTAAATCAGCCTCTAGTTATTAAAACCAAGGAACTAAAACCTACCTCTTCACAGAATTCAGACTCAAATGAGCACTGGAATGCTTTGCCTCTTACCTGAAAGACATTCTTTCTGCTGGATTTCTCTGAGGTCCACTCAATGCGAGCACCACACAAATCCACACATTCAGGTTTATATCCTGGTTTCTGGAAAGATAAAAAACAAAACAACCATGAACATGGCCTGACTTTTCACAAATGGGGACAGTTATCAGATAAAACAGGAATAGATCAAGTTCAGGTGCCAGGTTGTTGTAGCACAGCTGGTTACATTACTGAAAAGAGTTCATTATTCCTTGGTATTATTAAATAACCACTCTTGAGGTATCTTAATTCAGATAGAAGATTCCTGTACTTAATAATTAAATGGGTTCAAAAAATCAGTCTAATACAAATGCATATATAATGACCAGCTATTTTCACTGCTTACTTTGCCAAACCTCTTGAAAGCCATTAGGTTTAAAAGGTAAAGCTTAGTGGGTTTTCCAAATGCAAATTGAAACTGATGCAACTGGAAGGGACAGAAATGAGACAAGAACACACATTGTATCTCTAAGACAAGCTATCTCCTTTCTCCAAACAAATTATGATTCCTAGCTCCTAAAAAAAGAAGAAAGGCTTCGAGGGCATGTGTGACACCCAGAAAGAGCTCAACACGAGGGCTGATACTTCTCAGTGTCAGTCCATGCATCCCAGAGTGACACAGCTCTGCCTCCCCAGCTCCTCCGTATGGATGCAAGTAATTCAAAGAGCAGATTTGTTTGCCTGTATCATTTACATTGCTGGGAGTTGGTGTAAAGCACAATAATCCTCATTTGCCACTGAAGCTCCTTCTCCAGGGACTCTGCCTGTGCAGCAGTTCTGGCAAAGCCAATGTAGTTTAGAGTAGCCTTTGTAGATTAGGTTGCTGCACATCTCAGGCAACAATAAAAATACTACTGTTAATGGGACAAAGCACTAATAAGTTGCTTTTGGGTAAGAAATGGAGTAATAGCCACATAACTAATCATCTTAATGCATCTTTTTTACTCTGCTGCTCCTAAACCATAGTTACCTTAAAAATATCATTAGTGGTACAGAAAATAGACTTAATACAAGTTAAGAGTGGCCAGTCCAGCATCACCCACAGATTCAGCTTTCCAAAGGTTGCTGACTGAATTTCTCTGATGTTGATATTAAAGGCTAAAATACGTGTGTTCTCCAGGATGTCTTTGAGATGGGAGGAAAAGAATCTATTTAGGTTACTAGAAGCAGAGTAAGAGATCCTGGTCAAGTGATTTGCAGG
>NW_008677537.1:0-6241 GCF_000695815.1 Acanthisitta chloris | reverse complement strand
CAACAAAAAAAGCCATAAAACCACCATGGTTCAGCTCCTCTAAAACTGACAGCCCTGTGTGTCTCTGTTCCTTTTTATTATTATTATTATTTAATTTTTTTTTAATAGAAGAAATATGCTGTTCAAAACAGAAGGATGTTCTTGTGGCTAAACCACTGGAAGAGTAGAGTTTGGGGTTTGTTTTTTTCCCCCAACTTGCCTCAGATTTCCTGCCCGGCCTCTGACAAGAATTTAGTCTGATTTTTTAATAACAGATCAAAACTGCAGTACTTGATTGTACAAAGATGTTGTGAAATTTATTCAGTTACTGTTTGCATGGCAAAAATGACAAAGTTGGAAACAAACCCAAAACAAACACCAATATATTCATGCAAACAAATATTTATGTTGTGGAAGAAACAAATAAATTTACAGTATTCCAGTACTATATTTTTATAAATAAGGTTATGGTGCTTCTTTGGACCAGATTCTTCCCAGGGCTCGATGCAATGCCCAGGTCTGCACCATGCAGGCAGCTCTGCAACCCATCATAAACACACAACACAAGCTTGTCAAAGTGGGAAATCTTGTTTCCTTTGAAAAAAATTACCCAAAAGGATAGTTTGAGTCTGAAAATGCTTGAACAAAGTAGGGCAGCTTTATTCCATCAGCAAAGAGTTGAGAAATTTTGGAAACACATAATGGGATTAAAAGAAGAGAGTTTTGATAGTGAAGGCTACTGGGGTAAAGAAATTCCTCAGGAAAACTGTCATGAAACACTGAAATGGAACAGGAAAAAAACAGAAACAATGCAAAGCCTAGAAAAGTTTTGCAGGAAGATGTAACAATCAATTCTATAGGATATTGCCATCTCTAATTTGGACAATCTCACAACTGTCCAAAAATATATGTAACAGCAGAACTTGGGCTCTTCTGTACACTCAATTTAATTTTGTTGCTGTTGTGCTACTCTGGAGTTTGTTTACAACTCTGATTTTGTAATAAGCAGATGAAAAGTAAAAACATGTGAATCTCCCTTTCCAGAAAGAATAGGATGCAAGTTTGTGGTGTTGGAAAGATGAATACATTTCAGCTATGTGCAACAATTATTTGCATCTCTTTTTCTGTAGAGGAAAGTAATATGAATTGAGCAACCTGGTCTAGTGAAAGGTGTCCCTGCCTGCACAGGGAGGTGGAACAAGATGATCTTTAAGGGGCCTTTTAATCCAAATTATTCTAGGATTATATATATATTCTCAGACAGATAACTTATCAATTCTGATCACAACAGGATATCAGATGCCTATGAACATCCTAGGAGGCTCATGGGCATGGCAAAGAATGTGAAGCTTCTGATGAAAACTACATGTAACACCATTCAGAGGCATCAAGTCTGAAACCATCCCATCATGCACATCAGTTCTGCTGCACAGGGGGAGATCCACAATATGGGAAGCCCCACTTAAATCCATCAAAGCTTCAGGAAAACAGCCTGGAAATTCATTCTGGCCTAAACAATGTCTTTTTACATAGCTGGCTTCCCAGTTTATGCATCACCCAGAGACACTGGGAGAGAGTAAGTTAAGGTGACTGGAAAGCCTGAGTACTGTGTCCTTGGCTTTGTATTTTGCAGTCAGAGCAATTATGTTATATCAATGTTGTTGGAGGGGGTTATGCTGCAAATTGATACAAGTGTCTGCTACGATGAAATCTTCCTAAACATGAATATGGATTTCAGCAGCATTTTCACTCACTAAATTACTTTGCAGATGGGCTAATAACCTAAGGTTAAAGTAACCTCTGTTGAATAAGCTATTTCAGGGAATAAACAGGCTACTTTTCCTTGGTCAGAAAGACCAACTGATACTAGAATTTAATGCTGGTAAGGAAGAATGGAGCTGTGATTCATTTAGATCACAATGTCCATAATTCAAAATAAAAAGCAAGTCATATTCATAGGAATGTTTGGGGGGGAAAAAAAATGTGTAGCAAAGTCAGGACCACAAATGATCAAGGTAACAGCAAAAGCTAATGGTATGCTTACGTAAGATGCAAACTTGTCTTTTCAGTAGGATTTATAAACAATCTAATTTTCTCAATGTCCTCTGTGTGCTTTAATTGTTGTGCCCTATTATTAATAGCAGCACGAGATATTGTCACCAACTTCACCAGAAAGCCAAGCCAGGGATCCCAGTCTTCCCCACACAAACCAAAAGGAAAGTTGCTACAGTGAGTCCCACATCTACCATCATACAAAGGAACAACAAAAACTCTTTTTATCTATTACTAATTCTTTGCATTAGGATGTTATTAAAGATTTGGGCAAATATCACCCCTAAATATTGTTCTATCATCACAAAAAGAGCTATGATTTCCCTCTCTCCTGTTGCCTTTGTTTTGTGAAATCTCATTCCTCTTATAGTGATGCTGTCTTAGTCTAAATTTTCCCTTCATGTACAGTATTTAATAGTTAATAATTAATGAATTAATATCTTTAGAATGCAAAGGAACACTAATCCCTTTGTTAAGTCACATCATTTTCCTGCTAAAAATAAAAATGCTTTGTTATAAGCCATGCTATGGTGAATGAACATCCTCTCCTACATTATTTAATTAATGGTTGAGTTCTCCCTTTTCCAAAGTAAACTACAGCTGGCAAAATAAAATGAAATAGTAAACAAATGATTTCTAATGAATCCTTTTTATACTACTTCCTTTCCACTATCAAAATTATATCTGGTAAAATAGTTTGCAAAGGAAATAAACATCACTTTTTCTTTTCCAGAGGAGATCAACATGCTGCTTTAGCTTATTTTGTCATGTAAAATTTGGGTGTAGGAAATCAGGTTATAACATTTTGAATACTGACAGTTCTTGATATTTTCAAGCTTTACCCAGTTTGTTTATTTGCTGTTGCATATAACTTATATATAAGTTTGCATATAACTTATATATAAGTTATATGCAACAGACAGAAAATGCAACTTTAACAGATTTTTCTCACCTAGCGAACATTGAGTTCTCAGCCCCAGTGTCAAATCTAACATGGAATAAAATCAAAAAACCCCACACTGTTATTTTTTTCCCCCATAATGAGCAAAATATGGGAACAATATGTCTGTGTTCTTCCTAACACAGGAGGCAGTAGATGTTATCTCACTGATTGTGAGTACTGGTGATGACTGAGACTTCAGGGAAAGGGACTGACCTCTCCCAAGGTCCTGTCTCATAACACACCTTCATTTTTTGAGTTAAACAGTTCAGGTTCTGGGCCAAAGTCCTGTTCTCCAGGCAGGTCTAATTTAGTATCTAAATCCCTGAAGAGCTAATGGGGATTTTAACCATGTGGAAGAATCTCAGAGCAAAATCAAGTCTCCAGTGTGTTAAATTTCTGCTAGTTCATTTATGTCCCAGAATTAGGGTGATTTGCAGAGAGAAGAAGAGGATGAAGGTAGAAGTGTTAGACAACTAGTAAGTTCTAAGACTAGTTTTAATGAGTTCACCTTAGCCACTTTAAGAAAAAAATACGTATGTAATTCAACTTTAAGGAAGACAGTCAATTCTGAGAAAATATTGATTCAAGCTTTTCTGTTTTCATGCCTGCAGAAAAGTGGCATTTTCCAGCTGGACTCACACAAACTTAAGTACAAAGTGCCAGATTTCATCCTTTACTTACTTTTGCTCTTTCATCCATTAGTTTTGCTCTTTTTCTACAACCCTCACCTTCTTTCCAAACAAGTAAGGCATGAAAAAGTGTTCTTTAAAGCTGATTTTATGACAGATGGCCTTGATAGATCAAGGATATACAGAAGAATATTTCATATCACCTGCCACAGGAACAATTGCTTATTGTTTGTGACTCCTGCCAAAGAGAGCACCTTCGTGGCCACCCATCAAGCCAATGAGATTTGGCAGGTTCGATCAAGCCTTGAGAGCCTTTCACAACAGGGTTTGTCAAACCTGTCCCTCCACTGCCCACAGTGGCATAGATACACCAAATTCCTCTTTTGTTGCCCGTGTTCAGGTTTGTAGGCTCAGGCTCAGCAGTAACTAGCACTGAAGGGATCTGTGCCGCTATCGCTGGCGCAACTGAGCTGTCACATCTCTGAAGACGAAGATCAGTGGCCTTTCCTTGGGGCACAATAAAAAGGTACTGCAAATTTCACTTTGTAGTAACTACAGCCTACAGAAATTGCATTAGCTGCATTAGATGGAGTCATAGAAATATTCAGGAAGGTTAGAGGGATATGGTGGATGTCACGTTTATACTACGATAAAAAATCACTTTGCTAACTTGTAATGTTTTCTGCTTTGGTAACACCCTATATTAAGGTGCCATTTATAAATAATTTATTATTATTTATTAATGTATAAGCCACTTTATGGGATGGTAGATAACTTAAATTCATGTATTAAAGATGCACATACATGGTTTAATACAATTTACATCTCACAATATCCTTTGCAACAGATTCTCATGGCATCATCTGTTCAGCATTTATTACTAATGCATTTTATAACATACTTTATAATACGTTATTTGAGGAAGTAGCTGCATTTAGTGATCATTTTCATAAATAAGAATAAAGCATTTATAAATGGCACCTTAATTTAAAGTGTTACCTTCACATTACTGGATAGTCACTCAACATTTGTCTCACTTTGCAATTATTCTCCAAATGCACCTCTTAATAAAGGACATGCTACGTCCTATTTCTTCTCCTACACTACATCTGATTAAGAGTTTATCAAGGCATTTTCCTTCAGCTGCTCTCAAACCTTTGAAGGTTGTCAGCTCAGCCTGAATTTGTCTTCTGTAAGCACCAAACTTTTTATACTGAAACAACAGTTACAAAGAAGCTGAGATGGTTGATTGCCTACCAGGTTGGCCAGTGCTGGCTGCTTGGATTCTTTGTAGAATTCCATTTTTCGAGCAGTGAGAACAATCCAGGATGTGGACCAGTTTTTCCTTAAAAATAAGATTGAAAAACAAACAAACAAAAAAAAATCAATGAGGCATTCAAGCAGTAGGTAAACGATTACGGGCCTGGTTTATAACTTATTTCATATAAAACCAAAAAAGGTCTAAAGTCAATATCAGATATGCACTTCCACCAACACTGATGGTTTTGCACCATCCTAATTATACCTGAATGTAACCTAACAAAGCTTGAAGACCCTCTTTGTCCCCATTCATATTTTGAAGCTCATTTATGTTTCTCTTCCATCATGGTGCCACAGGAAAACACTGAGATTATTGACATGTCCAAAGTTCACATATACTTAGAGAACTCCAAAATAGCCTGACCAATACTTAAAATAAAACTGAGAAGGAAGAATGTTGATCTGACTATACAGAGCTCAGCAAAGGGACTGTTTTAAAAGGTCCCAAGTACTTTCTCCTTTCCCTAAATTAAAAGTTACAGGAGAACAAGGAAGATAAGAATGATATCTGATAGAAGTTTAACCATTAAACATCAGGAGTTCACAGTACAGCCCTGGAGAGCTGACAAACTGCCAGGGCCAGGGAGAAGTCAAAATACACATGGATATGTGAAAGAATGTCCCCTGATACAGAAGAACATAACATTCAACTGAGAAAAAAATGCTATTATATGTCTTACATATAACATATTATTTCAAACCTCTACATAAGCATAAACAAATGGATCTGATAAAAAACTTTTTATATCAACAGCTCAAGTCTGACTCTCCAATTTGGGAGTCAGAACATCTGATAGTTACAGAAATACTCAAATTCACTAATAATTTGCTTTATGTGAATGCAAATTAAATCCCAACATTTTAAAGCAAATGTTAGGGTTTGGTAGGGGTTCCTCTGTTGCTTTAAGGAATTTTCCCCCATACATGTTAGCAGAAGACGTTGATGGTGGGATACTTAAGAGAGACAAAGGACCTCAGCCACTGGGGTTGGACACCTTTTTCTTTTGCAAAAGACCTCAGCCCCACGGGGAGAACTTCCTTTTTGGGGCTCGGTGTTCAGGGAGGTAGGAGCTGCGGTCGGAGCTGCGGTTGCTGTGGGGAGGTCATCACTGCTGCGGAGTTCTGCCGTCTGCTGCCCTCCTCCTGATGGGAAAAACTCTGGGATTCCCAGCCCGGCTCTCCCTGTCCCGCTGGGAGCCGCCTGCGCCCCGCCCCTGCCGTTCCTCTGCCGCTGCATCGTGGCTCTGTGCCCCCCTGCCTGCCGGGACCTCTTGGAGCTCAATACATCACACTTACCACCCGGGATTTCCTGCTCATC
>NW_008677536.1:0-10129 GCF_000695815.1 Acanthisitta chloris | reverse complement strand
GAAGGGAAGGGAAGGGAAGGGAAGGAGCAGCCTAAGAACTGCCCCCAAAGGCAGATGCATTGTTACACTGGTCAGGAAGTCAACACCTATTCCATTTTTATGTTTATATGAAAATGTCCCCAACACTGGGAAGTTCATGAGTTGGCAAATAGGACTTGTTCAAGGGTCAGATAAAGCACCTCTAAAGCATAGAATAGCTTCTCCTATTTTACTAGATGACAGACTGTTCTTCTTCTCCATCACTCATGCAGGGAAATTACTAACTCATGGCAAAAGGGACCAAACTGCTCATTAGTATAATAAGGAATGTCAGCACAGCTTCTTCACATGTCTTTTTTTTTATCACTGTTTTTCTTTTTTATTTTTTTCTACTTTGACCTGGATGGAGAAGCTTCACATCACACTTGTTTGGCAAAAATCCTCTGGCCCAGTTGAGCTCACCCAGGCACAGAAGTAAGTGAAGTGAGAAATAAGTTTGTCAGTATGATCAGTGGTGCAGTGATTTCCAATTCAAGGATGAAGTATGCCTCCCTGCAGTTTGTATGGAGGGAATAGACTGTCTGTCTGACAAGGAGTCTGGTGTTTTCAGGAGCTCAGACTAAGATGGATTCCTTTCTAATTGCTGAGAGAGGTGGCAGTGAATATTTATGCTCTATCTCAGCGTTACTGGGGGTATTGATAAGATACTGGTTTCTTTCTTTGACCCAAAGATCTGCTAGGACAAGAGCCCTGAACAGAGCATCATGCACCAAAAATGTGTACCTCTATGCCTCAGACAGACTAGGCTTTCTTTTGATTTTTATTTTTCTTCTCTGAAAGGGATAGATTTTTTTGATTTTTATTTTTCTTCTCTGAAATTGATTGAACATTTTGTTTTCCCACAAGAGCACCTTCATTTGGATACCTGAATTTGGAGCATTCCCAGGCCTGAGATTCAGATACTCACCCCTATGAATGGTCAATTTAAAGAGGCAAAGGAGGAAGAGGTGTGGTAAAGGCAGCATCTTTCCATGATCCACAGGATCTTTGGGAGATCATACTATCATAAAAGTTGGAGGAGACCTCTAAGATCATTCAGTCCATCATTCATGCTACTCTGCTGGAACCCCTAAACCCTAAACCAGATCCTCCAGTGTTTTATGAAACAGAAAAGAAAATCCCTCTGAACAAAGCCATTCCCCAACATATGAGGCCTTGAGCAACCTGCTCTGGTGGGAGGTGTCCCTGCCCAGGGCAGGGGGTTGGCACTAGATGATTTATAAGGTCCATTCCAACCCCTAAAATTCTATGTTTCTATGATATATTTTCTTGTTGAATGCTCTCAGCTTCACCCTCCCTCCCTACTTTATTTACCAACACTCTAAGACAAAACTGGTGAGAAGTAGCAAATTTTCATCTCTACAGATAGCTCTGTTGTTTTGGGGTGTTTACTTTGAGACAAATATTCACTCAGAATGATTTTTCTGATTGCCTGAATGCAGTGTGGTGGTGTTGATCTGATCTCAGAATGATTTTTCTGATTGCCTGAAAGCATCGTGGTGGTGTTGATCTGACGAATCCTCTTGTCCTAAGGAGTGCATCTTAAAAGGATAGGTGGAATGCAAGAAAATAATATGGACTTCTTTTTCTAACAATTAGAAGGAAAATAACAGGAAAAAAACCAAAAACACAACAAATCCAAAACACACAAAAAATCAAAAACCAATGCCTTCCCCCTCAAATAAATAAAGTCAAAGAACCTTGAAAAAGACAGTCTCCTGTGCTTTAAATATTGATAAGGACTGTACCCTGCACTCAGCCTGACAAGACCATGAATGGACATCCCTGTAAAAGGGTTTATATTCCTTGATGGACTTAGCAACCTCTGATTTTTCACTTTGACCTTCTTTCAGAATCTTCCACTCTATACCAGGAATGACTGAACAGGATGTGTTAGCCTATGCTGCCATAAATCAAAGCTGCCTGCCTGAAAAAAGAAATGTGTTGATTAGCCCAGAGATGCCCTTCCAGTCTGCTTTAGGAGCACAGGCTGAGGTCCCTGCGTGGCATCACAGCATATTGATTTAACTTGCCCACTCACCTGGCACTGCTCTATGTTGCTGCAGGATGACACTGCACTGTGTCGCAGGGAGATTGGCCACAGGCCTTTTCTGCTTCTGTAAACAACAGATTAAGGGTTGCAAAAATGTCTTTTCATCCCTCTGGTGGCTGTTGTGAATCTAAACCCATTTCAGACATAAAAAGCACTATCAAAAGTTCATTATTTTTAATGATTGCAAAGCAATAATGTGGCAAGTAGCACATTTAAGCAGAAAAAAGTGCAGTAAATTAAATACTAATGATGTGCATGCCTGAGTTAAAGGCCTATAGGTGGAATATTTCCATTACCTGGATTATGACAAGGTCCACAGTGCATTCTTCAAGTTCTGATTAATAGCACTTTTAAACACACCTAGCAAATTAAAATGCAGAAAATGCTCAGGGGGCATTAGTCATGCCCATTGGTCTACAAATTTCATCTCATTATTGGGAAGGGGAGAAGACATTGAATTACAGCTGTTGTGGCTTATGATGATAATAATGATGATGATTGACATTATTATGTGTCTTCACAGACAAGCTGGAAGTCCCTGTTGAGGGCACTGGGCAAGTGTGATTCTTCAGAGTGAGAAAACATCATGTGTGTGTTGTATATGCTGAAATTCTAACTGACTAGAGATATTCTGAGAGTTCAGAATTTATACATGATAAACACAGGCACATTATATGTAATCCTAGACTGTTCTTCTTCAAACACAGATTTTTAAAGCTGTGCAAAACCACTTTCAAAGGCGTGAAATGCTGCAGTTGAATTCACTGAGGCTGCAAGTAGAGAGATGTTTTGTTTCAGTGGAGTTTTCTGGGGGTTGCCATTGGGGAAATCTACTGAAACAAGTTATTCACAATAGCCCACAAATGTTCTGTGACTCACCACACCATTCGTGGGTCCAGACTTCTCCTCCTGCAATGAAATCTGCTCTTTCTGGATAGGGATAAAAACTTCAGGAAATCTAGAAACTGGTCAGACAAGGATCCCATTCTTCAACTACATTCAATGATGCTCTGCCCTGCACCTCTTACTTCAGCAAATTATGAGCACATGCACCAAAGATTAACCAAATATCTCCTGGCTCAACATTACTCTCAAGTCATATCTCAAAGGAACAAAGCTGTTTTGTGACATGCATTAGGTTGATGCTTGGTAAATTTGTTCTCCAGTGTGTACATCACTGTAGAAAGTTTAATAACTCAAAGTGATCAGTAGCTTTATTTGGCATTGCTAGCTCTGCCATCTTTCTGTTTATAGTGCTAGTCAGATAACTCATTTCCTCAAAAGAAAATGATAATTGAAATAAAAACCCAATCACTTACTCCTAATATAAAAATTAACTATCACCCAAAGGCAAGACTTGCCAATCATGGCTTCATTTGCAATAAATACTCATGTTAACTGGGCATGAATTCTCCTTTAAAAGCAGTAATTTGGTGAAGAGAAGAGGATTCCAGGCCTGATAGGAGCTGCAGGCATCCTGCTGTAGACAAGCTCACTTTCAGTGGCTCTTATCTGGACAGTGCAGCTTTCAGAGGCATTTGTGCCTTCTGGACCCAGAGACATAAAGTTGCATGAATAACTCCATCCTCAGTGCTCCAAGGTAGACTAAAGAGATTACTGACTTTTTAAAAAGGGAAACTGACTGCTTTTTTAGGAGGAAAGAAAATTGATCCCTCCTCCCAAATTGAAAGAAAATAAACTCTATAACTATGCAAATGTTAATTGAAGCACTCCTTTAAATCTGAATGCTAACTTTGCTGTTCAAGTACCTGGATGCAGGTAGTTCTTTTTCTCTCTCAACTGTGAGACTGCTTCATGCTATAGAAAAGTGATGTATATCCTTCACTGTGCCCAGTTCTGTGCCCTCAGCTCAGGAGGGACATTGAGGGGCTGGAGCAGGTCCAGAGAAGAGCAACGAGGCTGGTGAATTTCACAGCAGGCTAACACATTGCTGCAACATCTGAGAGCACAGGAGTTTTTAATGACAACAAAAGAGCAAGAGCAAAGCAAAGTCACAGCAGGCTAACACATTGCTGCAACGTCTGAGAGCACAGGAGTTTTTATTGACAGCAAAAGAGCAAGAGCAAAGCAAACAAAGTGTTTAGTTCATGCAAAGACTGAATCTACTCATTACCCTGTGCCACATTTTCCCACTTGCCCAAGGAAGTGGTGGAGTCACCATTCCTGGAAGTGTTTAAGAGGTGTCTGGATCACTGGAGGATGTGGTTTAGGGTTCAGGGGTTCCAGCAGAGTGGGAGGTTAATGGTTGGACTCAATGGTCTTAGAGTTCTCTTCCAACCTTGATGATTCTGTGATTCTGTCATCCCTGATCTGTGTGGTTTCTGCTCATGAAATATATGGTGAAGGACACGTGTAAATAACAATGTGTGACTATTGAGCTGCACATAATCAGACTGTCTGGGGGCAATAAATTATATAATAAAGAATACAGATTATTTCAGCCAAATATTGTTCTCAATTATATTTATAATTCAACCACTTCATGCACATACAAAATACATCAAACTCATAATGAAAAGAAGCAGACAATGCCCCCCAAATATACAAAGAAGCATTTTAAATAACATTGTGTACGAGCACATTTGTGCATATCCTTCCAAAACACATTGTCACTCTTTCTCTTCTTCCATAGATGTCAGAGCACTCTTTGAACAAGACCTTATAGTTCTGAATTCTCACAGGCATTGTAACCATGAAAGGAGCAAGGTGTGAGCTAAAAATTTAAATTTTAAGAGGTCAGTAACGATGCAATGAAATTCTCCACATGTAATCATTAGAGGGATGGGGAGCTAAAAATACACACTCTCATATTCTTAGGATTCTGACTTCCATATGATTTCAACCTGAAATCTCAGAGAGACACAAAGTTCTATTTGTTCCATGAGGCTGAGATGCTGTAATTCCTTTCTAATAGTTCATTTTGGCACTAGATGCAAATGAATCAGAAAGTAAAATATAACTCCCATTGCTGTTTAAAAGGATTTCAGGGTGTTAAAAAGTTTTCCATCGAGGATGTCAGTGAGGATTGTACAGGGGATGCAGTATAAATCAGGGATGCTTGTTCTGTGTGTGTTCTCTGCCACAGCCTTTTGCAGTAGCTGTAAACAAACAGGATTCTAACTGCAGCTAAGTTCCTTTAAACTCACAGAAAAGTGAATTCATCCTGTCTCCTCTATCAAATCAAAGTCAGCAGCTGCATGAATCCACATGAGGATGTGCAGTGTCTGGTCTCACCTCTTAGACACAGGTTCTAGCTAAACAAAGTGCAAACCCTTAGATAAATTGATTTCCTTAACACAAGAGGTGGCTGGAAAGGTTTATCTGCTGCTATACCCACACAGGTGAAACCCTGTTTTCCTCATACTCCAGTTGCTGACAGTGAGCCCATGGGCTCCCTTCAAACACCAGGACAGTCTCTGCTCTGGGAGGAGCAGAGCAGAACTCATTGGTCCTGTCAGGAGCTGTGAGATCCTCTCTCTAACAGCCTGTTTGGAAAATACTTGGTTGGCACTGATTGCTGCAGTTGTTAACACAGCAAAACTAGCAAATCTCTTGTCCAGGCTGTTAGTTCCCACTAAATCTAATTTCTGTTCCCTGGTTACAAGTTGAAGCTCAACATGAAACTCTTTGTAGCTGATAAATCCCTTATATATTTTCTTGATGCCATCAAAATCTGTATCAGCTTAGGTATTCCCTCTATTGACACCATGTGCTCATTTTAGGAGTTAACTCATTTATGTTTATAACTTCCCTATCTTTCTTTTTTTGCAAAAATTTTCAACTTAAAAAAATAAATTAAAAAGAATCCAAAAATCCACACCCAAATTCATATTGTAATATCAGATTTCTCAGGTAGTGAAATGCTAGTTTTTCTGCATCTTCTGCATCTGTTTTCTTGTACTTAAAGATTTTTTTTATTTATTTGTTTTAAAGTCAGTCTTGAAAGACCTGGATTGTAAGTAACTTAGTTCTTTTGATCTCCTCTCCTGGTATCACTCACAAGAGCAGCAAACCAACCCTTTGGTCCAGAGATCACATAGCAGAACAAAGATTTATGTGGAGCAGATCCTGAAACTATAGAAACACAGCTGCAGGATGCTGGTCTTGTTTTTAATCTACATCCTAAATTTTTATGACTGCATTTTACCCCCAAAAGCACATTAACACCACGAGGCATCACTTCCTTTAAGTGCTGCCTTTTAAAACTGTGGGTTTAGCACAAGGAGAGTAGAAGTGTCTGCTGAAAACAAACCAGCTGTGGATTTTGGAAATGCTTCTTTTCTTAGACATATTTCTTCAGGTTTTGCTTCGTTTTGCCACAAGAGGGCAATCCCTGAATTCAGCTCTTACCAGACACAGGGTGGACTCCTTTTCTATCTGAAACCATTATTTCAACTTCTTATAGAGCTAAACCAATGAATTCCATTCTGTCTGTGTTCTCAGCATGCATTTGACTTACATCGAGTTACCAGGCAATATTATTTAGCTGTGAGAGCACATTGCACTTCATAAATGACTGATCAGACAAAGAAAAAAACCAAAAAAACCTGGTGGGAAGTAAATAGGATTTCCCTTCATTACCTTTAGAAATAGCAGTACACTCTATTAACACAACTCGTTCTTGGTGATAAACTCAGACAGGTCACAACCAAATCTTAAGACGTGCTGTTTCCAGAAGCATGAGAAATTTGTGAGACAAAGAAAAGGGATGTGTTCTACTTTTCATCCACTTGTGAATGCTTAGCTATTGGGATTTGTTAAATATGCCACCAAGTGCAACAATTTACAGCGCAAACATGAGCCACACAGGACACTGATCCAAGCACTCAGAGTCTGAAGATTGTCACGTCCTCCTAATGCAAAAACTCTGCTTGTGTCGACTGACTTCGAACCAGAGTTGAGAAGATTTTGTTTAAAATGCTTCTAAACAGTCACCATGAATGTACAATATAACTTACCATAGCATTTTCGCTTTCAGTCCCAATATTTTATATATATATAAACCTGTGTAATTTGCTCAAACCAAGGTTGATTTCTCCCTCTTATTTAAGTCCAAATAAAATTTTGCTCAGGAACTGGATGGATTTTGTCCATCAAGAGTCAGCTATGTTCCTGGGCAACCGGTAATGCTCTGGCCTGATTCTTGCCTTCTTCTCCTGAGGGTTGGCATATTTCCACTTGGATGGAGACATTTTCAGCTTTTTTCTCTTCTTGTCTGTACACCACACTTTTTCACAGTATTCTTCCACCCTCTGGAAGTTACTGTAACCTATTAGCTGAAGGAATTCCTTGTACCATGGCCTTGATGCCTGAGGTATACTGCTCTGCATTGGGCATGGCATTTTGTGAGGTATCTCCTCCTCGTAGTCTTTATTGAACATTTCATCCACACGTTCTTCCTCGACTATTTCCAGGGTGATTTTCCTGACAGTGTGAACAATGCTGTGCTCCACTGTCTGACAAAAATAGGTCCCTGCATCCAGACGATGCAGCTTCAGGAATAAGAGGCCAAGGTCCATCTTTATTATCCTGTCATCTGTCTTCACCTGGAAAACAAAACATCTATGCAGTTAGAGAGCACAGGTCTTTGCTATTACATTCAATCAGGGCAATTATTGCTGAATTGGAATTTCATGGGTATAATAGTAAATTTTGAGGGGAAGATTAGATATCCACAAGCCCTTAATTCACAGGGGGGTTTTATAACAAAAATATTGACTTGAAGTATAGAAGAGATTGAGCTGTGAAAGGAAATGGGACTGAAGAGTCTGGCAAGAATGGAAGAACAGATAGTGGAGCAGTTTCCTGTTTTCCCAGCATGGGTTAATCACTTGTGGCTAAATCACAGAGGGAAATAAGTTAGAAACATGCAAATAATCTACTGGCTGGGAAAAAAATGGGCAGTTGCCAGCTAAGAAGTGATACATGTCCCTGTGAATTCTTTTACACATTGGCATGTTTTTGAGGTGACATTCATAGCTATTTGTATACCTAACTGCAGGATCATTGCAAACTTAAAGCCTCAGTTCTGAGCCTAGTGTTTGAGTTCCCCCTACAGCTCCTGAGGTTTAAGTTTTGACTACAAGGCATTCAGAGGTTCTGGCAAGCAGGGAGCACTGAGCTGTCTAGTGCAGCAGCAGCAGTGTCCAGGAGAATGGTATCATCTTTCTATTTAACAATAAGGTGATGAAGTTGAGCAGAAGTACTGGGTGATGAAGGGATTGAGAGCAGCCCTGAAGAGCAGGACTTGGGGGTACTGGGGGATGAGAAATTGTACGAAAGCTGACCATGTCTGGGGGTACTGGGGGATGAGAAATTGTATGAAAGCTGACCATGACCATTTGCAGCCCAGAAAGCCAAGTGTATCCTGGGTTGTGTCACAAGAAGGGTGGCCAACAGGCCAAGGGAGGTGATTCTCCCCATCTACTCCTCTCTGGTGAGACCCCACCTGGAGTGCTGCATTTAGCTCTGCAGTCCCCAGTACAAGACAGACTGGACCTGTTAGAGAGGGACTGGAGGAGGGCCAGAAAAATTAACAGAGGGATGGAACACCTTCTCTAAGAAGAAAGACTGAGAGACCTAGGTTTCTTCAACTTAGAAGAGGGCAGACTCTGAGGAGACCTCATTATGACTTCTCAGTACTTAAATGGGTCTTTTGAGAAAGATGGGGACTTTTTACCCAGCTCTGCAGGTCTAAGAAGAAAGACTGAGAGACCTAGGGTTCTTCAACTTAGAAGAGTGGAGACTCTGGGGAGACCTCATTATGACCTCTCAGTACTTAATGGGTCTTTTGAGAAAGATTGGGACTTTTTACCCAGCTCTGCAGTGAAAGAACAGGGGGCAATGGCTTTAAACTGAAAGATGAAAGATTTAGATTGGACATAAAGAAAAATGTTTTTTACTGTGAAGGTGGTGAGATACTGGCACAGGTTGCCAGAAGGCTGTAGATGCCCCATCCCTGGAAGTGTTTAAGGTGAGGTTGGACAGAGCTTTGAGCAAACTGGTCTAGTGGAAGGTGTCCCTGCCCATGGCAGGGGGGGTGGAACTAGATGATCATTAAGATCCTTTCCAACCCAAACCATTCTGTGATTCTACTTCTCGCTGCTTTTATTTATCTTTTTCTAATGACCATGTAATGGTTGGACTAGATGATCTCAGAGATCTCCTCCAACCCTGATCATTCTATGGTTCTATAATTAGTGGCGATAGCTATGCTGATGTGTATCAAAGAGTTATTGAAGAATAAATATAATAATACTTATGAAGCACTTTTATCATAGGAAAATATCTGTAAAAGGGGCAGCGAATCCACCAACACTCATTTGCAGAAGGTTCTGCAATGTAATTGGTGAGACAGCAAGAATGAGTAGATGTTAAGCTAGACTAACATTGGGAGCAATATTTCACCCCTGCAAGAACATACCAAGAAAAGTGGTGGATTCTCTTTTGCTTTGAGATCTTAAAAAAGCTTCACTACATTTCTAACATCTGCGTTCAAGATGCTGCATGCAAACACCAGATGAAATTCTCAGGTCTATTAATTCAAGAAGGCAGATGAGCATAATTATTTTCCTTGACACGCAGATACATTTCAGCAGCTGGTGACAGGTCTTTCAGTGCAGCTGTAATATTCCTAACAGCAGGGTTTTTTTCTAGAAAAAAGTTAGTATATAACAATATTTACCTCCTCCTTCTTAGTTTCATGTGCTCGCTGGACAAACCAGATTACTTTGGCTTGCAGGGTCCGAGGGGTGCACTCCAGGAGAGTGCTGTTGTACTCTATTCCATAAACAAGTCGCTCCTCAGTCTTCTCCAGGACATCACCTGGAAGGAAAACAAATGTTTGACAAATGTGTTACTTGCTACACTTCATATTCAGGGTATATTTACTTCTAAGAGTGAAGCTTAATTCAGATCCAATCATACAGCGACTGTGCAGTAATGTTTAGTGAAGATCTGACCTGCTGAAAAATTTTCCTATGATCCCAGATTCTCACAGCTTCTGCCCATAAGATA
>NW_008677535.1:0-5204 GCF_000695815.1 Acanthisitta chloris | reverse complement strand
GCCCCCAAAGAGCCTTGGCCTTGCTCTCCTGGCTCCTGCACAGCCCCAGAGTGGGATGTGATGGAAGATCCTTCATGGTTCTAGGGTGGGATGTGATGGGAACTCCTGCACAGCCCCAGGATGGAATTCAGTGCTTGTCTGACCTTCCCTTTGCACCAAACTCAGTTATAGTCTCTACAACCCCAAGTTAAAACCCAGAGCCATCTCTTATTCCTCACGTTGTCCTTGTTAAACTGATGGCAAAATCTCCTGCCTTAAGATCCAGGCTTCATCCCACTGCATTCATTCCCTGGCTCTTGCCCTAGCAGAGCTTTGGGCCAGCTGGAAGCTTTGTCTCCCATTAAATAAGGACTTCAAAATGAGCACATTTATCCATGGAGCTGTCACAGCCTGTCGGGTAACAAACACAGAGTGGCCTCAGGCAGCCTCAGAGCTCTTTGCTCCACAGAGCTGGGACAGTCTCAGGGGTAAATAAACCAGACCCTGTGTCACCCAAACCCCAGGGAGGCTGTGGATGCCCCAAGGAGGCTGTGGATGGTCCAAGGAGGTTGTGGATGCCCCAAGGAGGTTGTGGGTGCTCCAGGGAGGCTGTGGGTGATCCAAGGAGGTTGTGGGTCCAAGGAGGCTGTGGATGCTCCAAGGAGGTTGTGGATGGTCCAAGGAGGTTGTGGGTGGTTCAGGGAGGTTATGGGTGGTTCAGGGAGGTTGTGGATGCTCCAAGGAGGTTGTGGATGGTCCAAGGAGGTTGTGGGTGGTTCAGGGAGGTTATGGGTGGTTCAGGGAGGTTGTGGATGCTCCAAGGAGGTTGTGGATGGTCTAAGGAGACTGTGAATGGTTCAAGGAGATTGTGGATGGTTCAGGGACATTGTGGTTGCCCCAAGGAGGTTGTGGATGCTCCAAGGTGGTTGTGGTTGTCCCAGGGAGGCTGTGGTTCCCCCAGATGGCAAAATCTCCTGCCTTAAGATCCAGGCTTCATCCCACTGCATTCATTCCCTGGCTCTTGCCCTAGCAGAGCTTTGGGCCAGCTGGAAGCTTTGTCTCCCATTAAATAAGGACTTCAAAATGAGCACATTTATCCATGGAGCTGTCACAGCCTGTCGGGTAACAAACGCAGAGTGGCCTCAGGCAGCCTCAGAGCTCTTTGCTCCACAGAGCTGGGACAGTCTCAGGGGTAAATAAACCAGACCCTGTGTCACCCAAACCCCAGGGAGGCTGTGGATGCCCCAAGGAGGCTGTGGATGGTCCAAGGAGGTTGTGGTTGGCCCAAGGAGGTTGTGGATGCCCCAAGGAGGTTGTGGTTGCCCCAGAAAGGCTGTGAATGCCCCAAAGAGGCTGTGGCTGCCCCAACCCTGTCACTGTCCATTCCAGGTTGTCCCAACCCTTGCCCAACCTGCTCTGGTGGGAGATATCCCTCCCCAGGCCAGGAGATTGGCACTGGATGACCTCTAAGCCCCAAGTACCATGAGGAAGGCTCCAAACACCCCCAGAGACCTATTTTTAGGGAGCTAAAAACCCCAAATTGGAGCTGCACAAGCCACAAGCAGCAGCCCCAGCCTCGTGCCTGTCTCTCACCCTGAAGCCTTTACAACCTACATCTTCTTCCTTTTCATTCAGACAGCAAATAGCAGCTGAAATAACCCTGCTGGGTGTCAGCTGCTGATGGAAGGAGATTAAATATTAACGCCAGTGCTGTGGCTTTAACTCATTCCATTTTTTTCCCCCCCTCCTTTTTTTTTTTTTTTTTCCCCCTCCTCCTCCTCCTTTCCTGCTTTTCCCTCTCTCTCTCTGTGTAAAATGACATGATTTAAAACCCAAGTGCCAGACTCAGCCTCTGGGTTTCAACGCTTGGAAATGTGTGGAGAGAAGATATATTATGTCTGAGAGCATTTTCTGGGCAGGGGAAGGAAAGATCTCCTGAGCTGTGAGCCCACATAAAGATGTTAAATAGAGCTGTAACACACAGCAGAAAAAAAAAAAAAAAAAAAAAGCTCGAAAAAAACTACAAATTAGGGGGAGGAAAAAAAAAAAAACCACCCAAAAAAACCCTGAGATGAAGCAAAAATGAAGGACTAAAAGAAAACTGAAGATGCTGAAACCAGGATGGAGGCAAAGAGATGCAGCTCAGCATCGTTGAGCTAAAAATCCTCTTTTTCCCCACAAAAAAATGAGAGGGAAAAGGGAATTTTCATCTTTTTTCCCCCCTTTCTGTGTCTCTTAGCCTTAATCTGCTACTGTGCACAAAAATCTGATTTTACCACAAAAAATGAGGGGGGAAAAGGGAATTTTCATCTTTTTTCCCCCCTTTCTGTGTCTCTTAGCCTTAATCTGCTACTGTGCACAAAAATCTGATTTTACCACAAAAAATGAGGGGGGAAAAGGGAATTTTCATCTTTTTTCCCCCCTTTCTGTGTCTCTTAGCCTTAATCTGTTTTACCACAAAAAATGAGGGGAAAAGGGAATTTTCATCCTTTTTTCCTCCTCTCTGTGTCTCTTAGCCTTAGTCTGCTACTCTGCACAAAAATCTGATTTTACCACAAAAAATGAGGGGAAAAGGGAATTTTCATCCTTTTTTGTCCCTCATCTCTTTGGCATTCAATGTCTCTTAGCCTAAATCTTCTGCTTTGCACAAAAATCTGATTTTACCACAAAAAAATGAGGGGAAAAGGGAATTTTCATCCTTTTTTGTCCCTCATCTCTTTGGCATTCAATGTCTCTTAGCCTAAATCTTCTGCTTTGCACAAAAATCTGATTTTACCACAAAAAAATGAGGGGAAAAGGGAATTTTCATCCTTTTTTGTCCCTCATCTCTTTGGCATTCAATGTCTCTTAGCCTAAATCTTCTGCTTTGCACAAAAATCTGATTTTACCACAAAAAAATGAGGGGAAAAGGGAATTTTCATCCTTTTTTGTCCCTCATCTCTTTGGCATTCAATGTCTCTTAGCCTAAATCTTCTGCTTTGCACAAAAATCTGATTTTACCACAAAAAAATGAGGGGAAAAGGGAATTTTCATCCTTTTTTGTCCCTCATCTCTTTGGCATTCAATGTCTCTTAGCCTAAATCTTCTGCTTTGCACAAAAATCTGATTTTACCACAAAAAAATGAGGGGAAAAGGGAATTTTCATCCTTTTTTGTCCCTCATCTCTTTGGCATTCAATGTCTCTTAGCCTAAATCTTCTGCTTTGCACAAAAATCTGATTTTACCACAAAAAAATGAGGGGAAAAGGGAATTTTCATCCTTTTTTGTCCCTCATCTCTTTGGCATTCAATGTCTCTTAGCCTAAATCTTCTGCTTTGCACAAAAATCTGATTTTACCACAAAAAAATGAGGGGAAAAGGGAATTTTCATCCTTTTTTTCCTATTCTCTGTGTCTCTTAGCCTAAATCTTCTGCTTTGCACAAAAATCTGATTTTACCACAAAAAAATGAGGGGAAAAGGGAATTTTCATCCTTTTTTCCTCCTCTCTGTGTCTCTTAGCCTTAGTCTGCTACTCTGCACAAAAATCTGATTTTACCACAAAAAAATGAGGGGAAAAGGGAATTTTCATCCTTTTTTCCTCCTCTCTGTGTCTCTTAGCCTTAGTCTGCTACTCTGCACAAAAATCTGATTTTACCACAAAAAATGAGGGGAAAAGGGAATTTTCATCCTTTTTTCCTCCTCTCTGTGTCTCTTAGCCTTAGTCTGCTACTCTGCACAAAAATCTGATTTTACCACAAAAAATGAGGGGGAAAAATGGGAATTTTCATCCTTTTTTTTCCCCATCTCTTTGGTGTTCAGCATCTCTTAGACTAAATATTCATCCCAAATCTACAGCTCTGCACAAAAACCTGATTTTATCACAAAAATGAGGCAAAAAATGGGAATTTTCATCCTTTTTTTTTCCCTCTCAATAGTGCTCAGTGTCTCTTAGCCTAAATATTTATCCCAAAGCTGCAGCTCTTTCTTCACAAAAACCTGATTTTGCCAGAAAAAAATGAGGGGGAAAAATGAGGGGAAAAAATGGGAATTTTCATCTGGTTTTTTTCCTCCTCTTTGTGGTGTTCAGTGTTTCCGAGGCTAAATATTCATCCCAAACCTGCAAAAAAAACCAAACCACATTAAAACCTGATTTTACCACAAAACTGAGGGGAAAAATGGGAATTTTCATCCTTTTTTTCCTCCTCTCTGTGCTGTTCATTGTCTCTGAGGTTGAATATTCATCCCAAACCTGCATAAAACACCGACAAAAAAATCTGATTTTGCCACAAAAATGAGGGGGGAAAAATGGGAATTTTCATCCTTTTTCTTGGTTTTCCCTCTCTGTGTAGTTCAATGTCTCTAAGACTAAATATTCATCCCAAACCTGCACAAAACCCACACAAAAACCTGATTTTACCACAAAAAATGAGAGGAAAAATGGGAATTTTCATCCTTTTTTTCCCTCTTCTCTGGACTGTTCAGTGTTTTTGAGGCTAAATACTCATTTGTTCCACATTTAAACCTGATTTTTACCACAAAACCAAGGGGGGAAAAAATGGGAATTTTCATCCTTTTCCTTGTTTTCTCTCTCTGTGATGTTCACTGTTTCTGAGGCTAAATATTCAGCCCAAACCTGCAAAAAAAAAAACCCACATAAAAAACTGATTTTGCCACAAAACTGAAGGGAAAAATGGGAATTTTAATCCTTTTCCTTGTTTTTCTTTCTCTGTGCTGTTCATTGTCTCTGAGGCTGAATATTCCTCCCAAACCTGCATAAAAAACACATGGAAAAAAACCCGGATTTTACCACAAAAATGAGGAAAAATGAAGAAAATGGTAATTTTCTTCCTTTTCCTTGTTTTTTTTCTGTCTGTGCTGTTCAGTGTCTCTTAGTCTAATATTCATTCCCAACGTACTGGTCCACACAAAATCCTGATTTTACCACATAACTGAGGGGAAAAATGGGAATTTTCCTCCTTTATTTCCCTCTCTGTACTGTTCAGTGTCTCTTAGCCTAATTATTCATCCCAGAGCTGCTGCTCTGCACAAAAATCTGATTTTACCACAAAACCGAGAGGGGAAAAAATGGGAATATTCATCCTTCTCGTTTTTCCCTCTCTGTGATGTTCAGTGTGTCTGAGGCTAAATATTCATCCCAAACCTGCACAAAAGCCACATAAACCTCACTGGGGCATCCTCAGCCTCTCGGGCAACCAGAACATTCTTGGGGCATCCACAACCTCCTT
>NW_008677534.1:12254-79592 GCF_000695815.1 Acanthisitta chloris | reverse complement strand
ACTCCCCCCCAGCTTTGTGTCATCTGAGGAAGTACTCTTGAGAATTAGACCTGTAATATTAGCAATCGCTCTCAAACTGAGAACAGCAAGGTTTTGAGAATGCATGGAAAGTGAAGCAGCAGAAAGATAAAGATGTTATGTTCCCAGCAAAGTGAAGGCCTTGATAGCATGTCCTTGGTACAGTACTTAGTATCTAATGAGGAAGTTGTGCTACATGGTAGAAGCAGCTCTGATTCCTCCAAGCACTGGATGTCACAGGGTAACAGCTTTACTGCCATCAGCCTGAACTGATACCCTGTGGATAACACTCAGCTCTCAGATGCAGACTCAGCTTGATAGGTATAACCTGGGAATGACCTCACTCATCTCCACATTTATGTTGGCACAGTTAAAAGCTGAAATCAGTGCCTTTGGAAAGAGCTCAAGAGGAAACACTGAGCAGAAGGGTAAGGCAGATCCATAACACAACAGAAACAGACAGGCATCCAGCACAATGTGAAAACAAAAGGCAATTACTTTCCCATATATTCCTTTTGTCTCCTTTGTTACTATTAATTCAGTAGAACCTTAAGGCTCCAAAAAAGATCAATGTCTCACTTTGACAAGCATCATAGAGACATGCAGAGTGAAAACTAGGCTCCAAAATAAAATTAAGTAGTTTTGTTACTCATGTCAGCAGAGGCAGGATTTCTCCCACTGCAATAGGCCATCCCTGCCTAAGATGTTTTTAACCATACAAGAAACAGAAAATGAGGAGCAGATAGAGATAAAATTCAAAATTCACAGAGCAAATCATCAGCAAGAGCGAACCAGAACTCCAAACATTGCTTCGTGAGCTGCAGTCCATCACAATACAGCAGCAAATTCTCCAAGCTACATGATATAGCTACAGATAACACAGGGGGAAAATGCTCCCCACTCTTAAGCTGATATTTAATATCTGAGAAAAATGGCAGAAACAGTGTACTCAACCCTAGAATAAGATTATGTCAACCCATCTGAACTGGTGAAGGTGGTTTGATGTCCTTTGGGTAATGCAGGGAGCAGCTACTAGACAAACCTTACTACTGTCCTTAAACTCTGCCATTGAAGAGCTGTCTGAAAAGGACAGTTAATCCTCTATGATTACATTTACCTTGACTTCTCTATATACACAAAGTCCACTTACTACCAAAAATGTCTGAGGTATTGACAGAGAAATCATTGTGGATAACATTCAGTTAGTATGGCAAACAAAGAAACAAACCCAGATCAATTCCAGCTCTAGTGCACATCTCCTAAACTGCTTTGGACTTCAGTTTGTTTACTATAAGTGCAAGCAAGTTTAATAATGGAAAATACCCAGAGAAGAGGGGACAGAGACTGGAGCACAGTCCTTAATATAAAATCTTAACAGAACCTGCTCTTAGTTTGATTTTCCTCCCTGGCAGCACTAAGCTGCTATGAATAGACAGCATTTGGATGCACAGCCTGTGGCAAAAGGCCCCAAGGGGAGTTCAGATAGCTGTCACTTCTTGGGTACTGGATGGAAGTACAGAGATCAGGTCCTCCACAGCTCAAGGTGATTTGCACAGACTGAACTAAATTCCTGTGCAAAAATGACACCACCTTTGTCTTACAGGTGCAGTGATAGTATTGTCACTAGTAAATCAGTGATACTTGCCATAACCCTGCAAAACAGAACCTCTCAAGTGACCCTCACAACAAGAGTGTCCTATACTCTATCATATTTTATGGTTTGTGTAGACAATGCAGGTCCTGATCTGGTGACACTGCAATATGCAGCTGTCTGTCTGACTTCTGATCTTGCATGGTCTAGTCGCAGGTTCCAGTTTAGGTCACAGCAGAGCAGCAGCTCCTCAAGAGAGGAAAAAAAACCCAAATCCAAAACCAAAAGCTAAACCAAACCAAAAAGATCCACCATTGTCAGCTACTCAGCCAGAAGAGTGAGAAGAGTTCTAAACATACCTGCCATGTCACTCAGGAGTTGCTTTCTCATGTTATTACACAACTAAACTGTGTTCTCAGCAGCAGGCATGCATTGAAAAACAGCTGCAGTGAATGCTATGAACTTCCTCCACCCCAGTCTGGGAATTAGGTCTGATGTGGGAGATGGCTTTGCTTCTCGCCCATCCAACCACCCCTTTTCAGCTTGAGAGAATCAGCACTCCACATGGGCTGAGCTGCCTGCGGTGCTGCCTCATCACGTGGAAAATATCACTTCTTATGAAATCAATCATGTCTTTTCACCTGGGTGTCTGGATTAAACTCATAAGTAAAACTATTCGTAGGATCACAAGAGTTTTGTTATGGGGGAGATCTCTCTGCTTGTATGCCCACTTCAGCATGAAATGATGAGAAGAGAACAGGGACACTGCAGAAATACTTTCACCCAAGGTCAGTGAAACACTTGTACAGCCCCAGCTACCGGTGCTAAAAAGCACACAAAAATAATCACATGCAGACACACACAAGTCTAAACCAATTAGACAACAGAGTTACATCTTGTTTGTTTGGCTTTAATGAAGTTTAGCATCATATCTTGGTGAGGAATTAGTTTTGTTGGGGGCCTCCACTGTTTTATAAATAACATCCTTTAACTATTCCATGCCCAGTCAGCAGTGATTTTAACCAGGGGGTTTTCCATGCAAACACACAGCTGACAGTCTGAATTTTGTACTGCATTCTCTATCTGCATTCCCCCTTTTTTGTGTGTGTGTGTCTTATTTCTTAGGATCTGTCATATGATACACTCAGAAAGAAGGCAGGGTCAACACCAAGGAAAAATAAACCACTCTGGATAGGCAAGATCACCATAATTTTCATGCACTTCTATGTGTATCCATGATTCTAAAGTAAAGAGTCTCTTAGTCTAAGAGCCTGTTAAGTAAACACTTTCAGAGCTGTTAATGGGGGTGAAAGGAAAGGAAGGGCAGAAAGAGATGCTGAAAGAGACTCTTTCTTTTGCAGGTGTTGTTCTCAAGCACCTGACTTGATTCTGGTTTTATTTACACCAGTGGATTACTGTAACAATTGAGTTTTGTGTCTAAAGCAATATAAGCATGAGATCAGAATGTGAGCTACGAGATTATTCCTTTGCAAAACAGTACAAGTTAGATGAGTTGGGACAAGGAGATACTGCTCTATCCTGAGGTTTGTTGGGAGACTTTTTCACGTTAAACACCATCCCTTATCTTTATTACAGAGAACTGTGTCTTTGCTCATGAATTTCCCTCTCCATTGGCTGACCTGCCTCTATGAGGTTTTGTGCTGTCCTCAGGAATTCAGCTAGAAAAGAGTCCCTTGCCTTCTATCTTCAGTTTGATACCAGCTTGGAGATAAAGGGACTCTTTCTGACTTGAATTTCTGAAGAAAAGTTACAACTGCTATGCCAAAATCACTCCAGGTTTATTCCAGGGTAACTGCTATCACGGTTTGTTACCAGCCCCGTAGGTTAAGTAAATAGCCAGAGTAAATACCAGGTCTGCAGCAAACAAGCAAGCTATGTAGCTGTACTCTGACAGCACAGATGAAGTTTGAGCACATCTGAATGAGGATGTCTGTAAGAGGAAAGTGGAGTCAGGACTAACATGAAAGAAACACAAAATGTGTCTTTGTCCTTATACCTTAATGGCCAAGTAGAATGGGCTAAATTCCAGCATCTTCCAAACCAATGTTAGGTGGCTACACTGACACCTATGAGTGCTTGCAGTCTTGCTGTCATCCCCAGTAGTATCTGTAGTGGGCACCCTCACTGCAGCCAAGCCTCACCTGCCTCTACAAGTTTGTGTCAGAACTCTCCTAATCATGGATGTCACAAGACATGCCAGTTCTGGCCAAGTATCAGGGAGGAAGATGAACGTGTGGTCCTGCAGTACAGGTTCTGCTATACCTCAGTGTCTGTAGACTCTACGCAGTCTCCCGACTGCCTGAACACCCTAAAGGTGTGGCTGACCACAAAGGCACAAGGAAGAGAATCGGGCAAGAAGGATGTCAAATTGGATTCAAAGATCATACAGCTCCTTATCAGAAATCAGTATCCCTCCCATTCAGTAGCATCTCCTAGCTTTTCTCAGAGCAGGGAGTCAAGTCTGCATCTCAGTTACCTGAGCCACTGGTTTC
Source organism: Acanthisitta chloris (assembly GCF_000695815.1). Lineage (NCBI taxonomy): Eukaryota > Metazoa > Chordata > Aves > Passeriformes > Acanthisittidae > Acanthisitta > Acanthisitta chloris. The sequence goes on along the minus strand of NW_008677534.1, from coordinate 75,470 downwards.
ACAAACACTATGGGAGGTGGAGGAAGTACACAAACACACACACACATATATTACTACAGATTCTCTACCTTGAAAAGTCATAAATGCTATAGAATAATTTGTTGCATTTGATAAGCTTATGTACAAATATTCTACTTTAAAAGTAAAATTGTTGAAAAGTAAAGTCCTAAGAGCTGCATATAGCAAGAAAGAAGAAATCTATTAAATATACAGAAGCATACATTGCCCAGTGATGTGTTAATCCATGGTCTGTCATAAGGCAGTTACTGGCACTGTTCAGGCAGAGCTCTCACAGCTTACATGGGACTTGGCTGATACAGATACAATGGTGTTGAAGTCTTTTTTCTTCCACTTCTGTGCAAAAAGTGATACCTATAATAATGTAGAATATGTAGAAAATCTTGCAACCTCTCACCTGTGAGACCAGATAACCAATGACTGAAAATATGTGTCATGTATTTTAAAGTATTCACAAACTATGGACTCTTAAATCCTTGCACTTCAAAATTATCCCCCCTTCCTGCCCCTAAACTATTAATAAATGCTGAAGGACAAAAGAACACAGTTTGGCTTCAGTCAGACTGGTGAAAATCTGGAACAACTCAGCTGAGGCCAGTGTAACTGAGATCAGAATTTGGCCCAGACTCTACTCCACAATTTTACAGATTCCTGTGAGAAAGGTAGGAACAAAATGATGGGTGTTATTTGACTGGTTTTTGGTTTTGTTTTGGGTTTTTTTTCTGTTTGGCTTTTTTTTTTATAAGTGCACATTTCAGCCAGTCTAAAAGTACATTCTGTAATTGTGACAAAAATGCCAACTGACGTAAAGAAGCTCCACTGATTTAATAATATTTTGCTTGGAAATGGGTGTAGAAACACATGCATTTTCTAATCCAGTGTGCCTTGGCTCTGAGCTGTAGGAAACACCTTTCTGAGAAGCAAGAAAAAGGAAACTTCTCCCACATGGAAAGCTACAAAGATCTCAGCAATGACAGTTATTTTTATCAGCTTGGATACTGTCTTTAGTGTCTAGATGAAGAAAATTTAATAAAGATAAATAAACTAAAAGCAATCAGAAACGAAACCAGAAGATTTTGGGCCCACCATACAAGCCCAGTGTAAAAATCTTGCCTTCTGCCACCTTTTACTGTTATCAATTAAATACTTTCTAGGTCCCAGCCCACCAAGTGTTGGAGCAGTGAACAAAATAAAGTAGTTATCTGTCTGCCTCTTTGGTCTGCTTTCAAAAGAAAAAGTTAAGAACCTGCCAAGTTCTGCCTCCACATAAACAAGTTCTTCGCTAGTCAGTCTTGGTCCATATTCATGAATGTGGGCTGTAAAAAACCTGGGCACAGCTCTGAACCCAAATCCATCGAGGGGAAGGGATCACACTCACACAGCAACAAGTGCACCAGATGGAAAAGGAAAAGAAATGGTGAAAGGGGAGGGATGTCGTCATCCCTGTGCACCACATCACAACCAGACTTTGACTACACTTTCGAGCACTAAGACAGAGATACATCAGACAGTTATTTTGGATTCAGACAAGTAAAATCATAATCCAGCCCCCATAGCCAGCATACAGTTTCCTCAATAGAAGGAGAAGAATTCAATTTGCCTCTCCAAGCAAAAGATGGAATTTATTTCATTTTTCTTTTGTGGTGCTGTGAATTCTGGAGGGGGTGACTGACACCTACAGGAATGTCAGCTGAGGAAGCATTCTGGGGAGCCTTTAGATCAATTGGATTTATGGTCAGATTTTTTTTTTACTCTATTCTTTCAATTTCTCCCATTACATGAAGGACTCACCTTCCTTATGCATGCACTGTCAGAGCCTACACTCTCAGGACACTCATATACCTCTCCTGTATGGATACTCTGTCCATGTAATAGCTGTGAACTGCTCCCCTGGCTCCTTTCCACCTTCTCCCATGCATCTCCACATACTTCCCTTCCCATCATCACAGTCTGGACTCATTAATCTGCTGATGTGGGAAAGACGAGGTGTCCAAGTCTGCCCAGGAAGGGAACATATATATCTATGCCAGAGTACCATGGGACACAGACACAGACTGCCACCTTCAAGGTGTGGCTTCGAAGTCAGCACTAGCAACTTTTACATTCACTTTAAGACTGGTCCTCAGTGCCAGATGGTCTCAAAGTGGCTGTGGAGTAAATTAAGTCTGGGCTTAATAAAGCCTATTTATGCTGTCTCATTTAGCAAAGCTCATGTTTATAGGGATTTATTAGGCACTTAACTGCATGAAAGAGGAAAATACTTGCTTGTAATTTCAATTGCTCTGTATGGCTCTGACTCAGTGGCCTCTGAAAATACACAACTATTTTCCAATAAACAAAGAACTGGTTCAAACTGCTGCCCATTGAAACGGAGAGGCTGAACACAAACAGATTTGATTCACAAGGTTCTTCCCCCCCACAAAATCTGGAACAGGTCCAACTTTTTTTCTTTAATGTGACAAACTTTCAAGTAGGATATCTACACAGGGCAGTGACTCCTTCAGTCCTCTAGGAGTCAGTTACTTAACTAGGTAGTGAAACACAGCATTAAGCTTGCTGCTATATTAATCTCAGAAGTACAACAGCACATGGTCATTCTTTTGACTCTTATTACTAACCAGCTTCAGTGAACCAGAGACTTCTTGCACACAAGCATCTTTCAAATTGAATCCAGGTATAGAACTATTAGCAAGTAATTTTCCTGTGTAGGTCAAATTTGTATATATGTACACCCCATAAACAGCTCCCAAAGAACTCTCAATAGCAGAAAACAACTGGAGACCATAAAACCAAGAAATAGCTAAATAACTCAGCCAGTGCATCAGATTAGTGACTAGGCTGAATAGGCAAAGATCAGTGGTATCAAAGAAACTGTGCCAGTCTGCATCAAACCCAAGGTGTTTCATTGCCATTAAGGCTCCCTGTTTCTTTGTAAACAGTGACTGGGGCAGTTTACTCAACAACTGCTGTTTGTTTTCATTTTCCAAGTTGTCAGAAAGCTTTTTAACATGTTGTCAGTTGGGCTAATTTCTCATATTTATTATGCAAATAAATTTCTAATTGTTCTTGCTTTGTAGCTAGTTCTCTACATCTCCCTTCTGACTGCAGAACTGCCAAGGTACAAACCAAAATGTTAATTATTTGTAGTCTGGCATACTGAATTGTGAGTGTTTACTCGTCAAACAGAACTCTCAGACTTGAACTGGTATTTGTAGATATTCATACTGGATTGTATCTTGTCCTCCACTCCTTCTATTTTTGCATGTTCCCCTCTCAATACACTTTTAAAGCCACTGAACTAGTCCAAGAGACTCAAAGTCAGGCTGCATTCACTCTTCCAAGAGAATCACTCTTAATAGTTTTGGGAGGTGGAGGGGTAAGGGGGGTTGAAGAGGTGAGTCTTGTCTGTTTTGGTTTTTTAAATCATCATTCCTTTACCTTGGGAGGTTTTTCAGACTTAGAAAAATCCCTGCCAATATACAAATAATATACCAATATGCAAACCAAGATGAAAGTATGAAGTGTTACATTTTATTTAGAAACTGTTCATTGTATAGATATCTAGGGGCTCACAATATACGCAAAACTCCTCTGGAAACTGATCAACAAGTAAGTGACTTACGCAGACATAGTAAAACATTAGTATTTGAAAGAAAAAGCCCTCAGGATTCCCTCACTTTTGATAGCTGCCGTCCAAGAATTCAACATTTATTCAGCACCTGTCCTGGTTTTAGCTGGGATAGGGTTAATTTTCTTCCTAGTAGCTGGTACAATGCTGTGTTTTGCATTCAGGCTGACAATAATATTGACAGCACATTGATGTTTTAGTTGCTGTTCAGCAGTGCTTACTCTAAATCAAGGACTTCTCAGTGCCCCCTGCTCTTCCAGCAAGAAGGTGCAAAAGAAGCTAAGAGGAACCATGGCCAGGACAGGTGATCCAAACTGGACACATGGATGTTCCATACTATAGAATGTCAGGCTTAGTATGAAAACTGGGGAGGGGTTGTCCAGGAAGGGCTGATCACTGCTTGGGAACTGGCTGGGCATTGGGCAGGGGGTGGTGAACATTTGTATTGTGCACCACTTATTTCTCTTGAGTTTTAAATCTCTTCTCGTTGTCTCCCTTTTCATTATTATGAGATTTTATTTCAATTATTAAACTGTTCCTATCTCAACCCTTTTTTCCAGTTGTCATCCCCATTCACCAGGGCTTCATGGTACTTATTTGACAACATGGATTAAACCAGGCCAGCACCTTTATAGACCATATTTCACTGTCAGAGTGCAGTTTCTATACATGAAACATTTACAGTGATGGACAGAATAAGCTGTTACAGTTAATCATATCAGTGGGTTGAAACATAACAATTGGATTTAGAAAAGTTATTCATAACTTGATACTCTGGAAATGAGGAAACTACAAACAAAGCAATTACTAGCATTATGGCTTACAGAATATTTAGCAAGCCACATATAAACACCGGCACTAGTGACTGCTGAACTGACTCTGGTGTCCCCTAGGAATGGATTTCTATATCTGTTTGCTCTTAATACCACCAGGCAGCTGTCCAAAACTGTGTACTAAGAAGAGTGAGCACATTTTTTGCATCTCTAAGAACTGTGAAAAATCTGTCAAAAGTTTTCTTCCTCAACTATTTCTGCCAATTGGTTCAAGTTTCTGTTCTTCTGGTTCATTTCTGGTTTGTTTTAACAAAGGAGTTTGATAATTCATGATGACCTTGCTCAAGACACAGTAGAGGTAAACTACATCTTTCCTCTCCCAACTGTTTCCAGTGAAAAACAGGGGCTGTAAATCAAGTTTTGTGTGAAGACTTGTTAATTAAAAATTACCTTTTTGTTGTTCCACAGGAAACTTCTGGATCCAGTGCAAAAGCATAATGATTTTTTTTTTCCAAACAGAAGACACGATTTACTTCCCTGAATGGAAAAATTACAAAACTCACTGCAGCAATAACATCTTAATTCTGGATGGAGAGAGATCTTATTTCTCGGGAAATACTTTTCTCAGAGGATGAGATGTTCAGAACAAAATGAGAAATTATATTGAGAAAGAAAACAGTGAAATTCTACAACACACTGTTTCCTACTTACTTCCATTTAAAACAAAGAAGGCAAGTTTCTTTTTGTATAGTGGTATTTTCTTTTTGTATAGTGGCATTTTCTGCTGAGAAATACTGCCCAGAGAAACAAAACTAGTTTCCCACCAAGTGACATACATTTAGCAAGTTCAATCCAGAGAATACAAGAGAGGCTCAAATATGATCTGCTTGATGAGTGATACACTTGTCCCTGCTCAAAGCTTCTTTATGTCCAATTTCTTCCCATAACTGCTGATTTGTCAGGCAGCACCATTACCAGGGAAGTCGAATGGCACTTAGAGACTGCAGGGACACTCAACTCTTGTATACCAGGAGTAGTATCTCCTTCCCCTCCTAAACTGCTCCCATCAAGAAAACACTATCTTGTGTTCTCAGCCATTTCTCAAAGGTAAACCATTACCAGCAATATTTAAACCTCTTCTTGGGTTACCTTATGATTCTTAAGCCAGTCCTTGATCGCCATGATTTACAGAACTTTCATTTAATATACATCAGCAGATTAATGTAAGACTTTTTGCTTCATCCTTGGCATTATGTCAAGATTAAGCACCGCACACAGCCATGAGAGGAGGCTGATATATGGAGCACAAGGTTGGCACAACCCAAGTGTTTCACACATTGCCTTTTGATTTTACAAGAGGAAGATTTTACCACAAGGAAGACTCATTCAGTTATTTATCATTTCTCCCCTTTCAGAGATTACGACAAACTGGGATCTTTACCATGGACCATGAATCATATAAAATTATGCTTCATTCTGGAAAGTCCTTGATCTCATATGAGTGCAGATCAAACACTTGACTCCTACTATGAAAGAAAGAAAAAAGTCTCATTTCACAGCATTGCAAATCTCATTATTTCATCTTGAAGCTTGTGATCAGCTCTCAGTCTTGTGATTACCAAAAAGTTCCAGCTTCCACTTTCAAAAGTCAGTGTTTAGTTTCACTGTCCTTAGAGAACAGCATAATCCCATGGTACCCTTAAATCCCGAGTGGTTCAAAGACTAAGCCACAGGATGCAAAGTTTAACTCTTTGTGGTGAAAAATGCTTAGTTTCAGCTCACTTTGGTGTTAAAATCCTTTATTATTGCTTTTCCTGCTTTGTGGAAAAAATACCTCCACAAAAAAATAATTGATGCTAGAAAACATGTTTTGAAATATTGAAAGCACTTCTGGATTCCAAAAGTGAATTTCAATTTTTTATTACAGTTCCTCCATGGCTTTTTGTTAATCAGTGTTCTGATGGTCAGAGCCAGCAGTATTTAAGGAAGACTTAAAGCAACATTTAAAAAAAATAAAAAACCCCACACTACTACTCTCCCATCTACAGGAGAATAAAAGATTGATGAGTTCTCAATTTTGCAACACTCACTGTATAAATGCTGAGGTTTTTGTCACTGACTTACAAGCAAGCCTTAATTTAAAATCTCATAGTACCTAGAAACCGTAGCTTTTAGAAGATAAGTTGTTCCCTTACCAAAAAAAAAGTAACCTGCAGATTTAAAAAAAAGACAGACTGATGTGTCAAATAGCATTTATTTCCTTCACTTTTCAGATGTTTCAAACTCAAATAATTATTGTAAACTATACTTACAGTTATTGGAATGGATTTACTGTTAATCGAGCAAATCTCTCACTGTGGATTTTACTGACCAGGGATGGCAGGAGAAGCCTTGAACAGCGTAACAACTGAGCTGCTTCTGCTCTGAGATCACGTAGACTTGGGTATAATATTTTCATTTATATCCATGGGTTTGAAGATTCAATATTCTTCTAGACACTAACTAAAAAAAAAAACTCTTACTTTTTGATTCTTTGCATGATTCACCCTTATTTACCTTAACACAATTCTCTCTACAATAGAACAGCAAAAGGGACTAGAGTCTTACACTTACCATATGTTCTAAATCATCACTGTTTGAAACTTAAGTGGTAGAAAGGATGAAATTAATTCTTCTTTCCCTTTCAAAAACCTCAAAGTGACAGAATTAAGATAATTTACTCCACCTGCATCCACTCTAAAGTCCACCTTGCAAAGCTCAGTAATTTGGATTCAGCATAATACCAAAAGTGATACATGGGAACACTGAGGGTGTATAAAGCCCTAAGAACAGTGAATTTATTTTTAACTGTATTGGGCTAAATAAGACTGGGGGGGGGGTTGTGTGTGTGTAAGGAAATCAAGTCCTGAACACGTCCAGATAAAACCAGAATTCCAGGCCTGATAAAAATACATACAATGAAACAAATTAGATATCAGACATTGGCAATGAGTAGTTTGGACAGCAAACTAGTTCAGGGGATGACTCAGTCAAATGCTATACAAAACTGTCAAGTTTATATTGCACAGATCAGTTGAAAAGCTTTATGTTTACAATAATATTTTGTATGTAGCTATGCCCTGACATTCCTTTCTAGAGTGCTTTGCAAGCCTCCCCCATGCAGAAATTCCTCTTCTACCTTTAAAGTGATAAAGAGCAGATTGTTACCAGAAAGCAAAGAGTATTCCAACCAGCTGAAAACACAGAGGGGAAGTAAATATGGGATTACGCAAATGAGAATCTGGCCAGGGGTCTGGGATCAGAAACAAGGAGAGAGCTCCAAATCTCCAACTCTGTATCTGCTGATCTCATCATTGCAATTCCTCCCACCTCCCTCAAGATCTTGCATTTAAAAAAAAATAAAATTAATGCAGAGATCATAGCCAAAATGCCTGTCTGTTTCAAAACTCTTAACACAGCTTTTAGATAAACAGTTCCTGTAGACACTACTGGAAATTCCACTGTTACAACAAGGAAGGAGATGCCAATATTGGACTCTCCAGTAACATATAGAGCCATCCAGCAACCTTCAACGTCCTCAAAATATTTTCCCAACTTCTTCTCAAGACAGAACTATCTTTCTTTCCACATCCTATAATGAGTGAAGAGGCATTTTGAGGTAGCTAAAAGAATTAGTTCCTACTCTTTGAGAACAAGCACCTTGGTTCAGGGAAGGTCCAAGTTAACTAATTCTGCTTTATCAGAGATGCTGCAAGTGGCAAGAAGGTGCCTTAAAGGAAGAAGTGGAAGGGAAGGGAGGGTTTAGAAGAGTATCATTGTCACATTAAAAGACCAATTTTGACCAAGGTGGACAGGGCACCTATACTTAACCAGGAAAAGGAACACATATAAACTATATATGTGTGATAAATAGCCCCATGCCATTGCTAAAGAAATGCAGCTGTGGTGAAAAGTGAGACAGATGAACAGCTTTACTGCTTCAAACAATCTAGCAATTTTCTATTTCCTTACTCATGCCCTAGGGTAAAAGGAATGCAGCTGTCTGACATCCCAATGGTTTCATCTGGTTTTGCACCAGATAATTCTCCTTTTAAGCTCCACTACCTTCTTTGTCTTATTTGTACTGTCCAGGGTAAACTGTAAGACTAGCAAGACTGAAACTCAAACAGCTCTTTATAGCTATTTTGAGCAGCAATGCAACAGCAGAGAGCACTCTAGCCCTACAGCCTACACCAAACGTCCCCAAATCACCCACCATCAAAGGCTTCATTCTGCCATCTGCAAACCTTCCCACAAGTTCAGTGTTGCTGCACCTACACCTTCCTTGAAGTAGAGGTTTCAACCATCTGCAGTGGAACTAACAGGAGAGAATTGATTCTCATTTCATATAATCATCTCCAAAGCTCTGGTCTGTCAGAAGCACTGATCTTGTCACCAGAAAGTGGACAAGCAAGTTGAATCACCTGAAAAAGATGGTGACATTCAAATAATTCCCACATTCAAAGCCTGAGCAGTTGACCCTAGAAGTCAAGGCAAGACCAAACACCTCCCTGCATCAGCCCTGACTGTAGCACGAAGCCTCTGAAAGTGCTTTTATATTTAGTCACAGAATAAATCCATAACAAGAAGCTGAATGATTGCCCTTTCAGCAGAGTTATAATTCAGCTTCAGTTCCAGATAAAACCATCCTGTTTAGTTCCAGTAAAACAACTTTTTATGAGTAAGAAGCAGATTTAAAAGGGGAATCTATTTATGCACTCCATGACTTGCAGTCAAATGTTTTGGAGCCCAGTTCTGGACCTCTTACTTCAAGAAAGACACTGAGATGATGGAATGTGTCCAGAGAAGGGCAATGAAGCTGCTGAAGGGTCTTGAGAGTCAGTTACATATGAGGAGTGGCTGAGGGAGCTGCAAGTGTTTAGTCTGGAGAGAAGTCTTTTCCAACCTTAATGATCCTACGTGGGCCCCCACTCAGGAACCAGCAGTCCCTCCCAAAGAATGTCAAGTTTTAGACTAACTGTTACTCAAAGCATATAACAGGGTTTTGGTTTTGTTCAGCTATGGTTCATATTACCATAAATCTCAAAACAAGAGGTCAGACTCAAGTTGTGGCTCCACAGACATTTCCAGCCCACCTTCCCTCCACCACAGTGGTCCTTTCCACTTTTCCCAGGATCTGCTGCAGTATCTATGGCACACCAAGATGAATAATGTGAGGGGAATCCACAAGCATTAGACATATCTGCATCACCATGACTTCCTCACACTTCCCAAGATGCTGAGCAATGTGAACCAGTCAAAACAGGACAGCTGTAACAGGCAATCTGTGTCCAGGAGAAAACAGCTCTGTAGGACCACACAAATCAGGCATTATTTTGAGGGCATGAACTTTTCAGCTGGGAGGGCATGCACTGCATACTAACTTCTTTCCTTTATTCATTTTTATTTTTTAATACAACTGCTCTGCCTCTCCCTGGTATTGTGGGTCCTGAGGTTTACCCAGGCCAGGTACAAGGACGACCAGTGCCCTGAAGCCCAGAGGTACAGCAGAGTACAGGAATTAACTAATAGCCAGGAAGGCTGTCTGAGCACACCACAGCTCTGCCTGCTTGGAAGAAGAGATCTGAGCAGAAACATCAAGCTCTTAGCTGTTCTAGCACTCCCTGCAGGATGTACTTACTCTCTTTCTCCACAAGTCTTTTTTTTTTTTTTGTTTTTTTTTTTGTTTTTTTTTTTGTTTTTTGTGTGTAAGAGCTGCATTTGCAACAGCATCCTTGGACATGCTTTGCGTGTCATAAAACTACCACCATCTCTTTGCTTCTGACATTCCCATGTGTTTTATTCCCCTTCATCGAACTCTGTACTCCTAAATCACTAACTCTTCTCTCCCATCTAGAGTCAAAGGTGCCAGCATGAGGATGCATGTGGCAAACAATGCTGCAGTCACTCTACTTTGACCTTTAAAACATGTTCTCCAGGTTTCCAGATTTCTTGCACTTGAGGCTCTGCATAAGATTTTCTCATATTTTGGGGTTGGAAAGTTGTTAGGTTTTTAGTTTTGGTGGTTTTATAGTTGGTTGGGGTTTTTATGGAGAGGGTTTTTTTTATGTTGTTTGTGTGTTTGATATTTTTAAAATAGAGGGAGGAGGAAAAAAAGTCTCTCACAATGCAATTCTACTGCTCCAAAAGTTATGGACAGTTTGCCTGTCAATACTAAAGCAAGCAAGGTCTTCCTTTGTAAACTTCTTACTTAGCATTGTTTTCCTGTTGATCTAGCTTTTATCAGACCAAGACAGAAAAAAAAGAGTTTAACTTAAGTTTAGAAGGATAAGAAATATTTCTTGCTGCCCTATGCTTTCCTCTATTTTTGCCACCTTTTGTTTAGCTCTGTAGCTGCATCTTATCCTGGTCTGAACCATCCTGCCTTTCTCTGTCCCCATTCCCTTTTACAGCTACTCTGCGTAAATGAGATTTCTCTCAAATAGCTTCTGTTAATCTGACAGCTCAGCAGGGACTAACCCCGTCACTTCCTGCCTAAAGATAAATATCTGCTATGGCAAAAAAACTGAATGAGAAGGAAGGGATGCTCTAGGTCAACAGCTATCTTTGTAGCATTGAGGGGGTGGGGGCACAGGGGAAGAGAAAAAGCACTTCAAACAGTATCTTTTCCACCAAAATAATAGCTCCATGACATGAACAAGAGGTCAATCATGTCTGCCTATCCACTGGACATCATGAGAACTGATGAATGTGGTGTGCAGTTTCTACTGAAGGCTTGTGTGGAACTTCATTATTTAACCCTTTCAGCCTTTTTCTCTTCTTGGCCATTATTAATCCATTTTACACTCAATAATGCATCCAATCAGCTATCATCACCTGAACAGTGATAATCTTGCAAGGTTACAACCCTTATGTTAAAAGGCAATAATCTAACACAGAAAACGTAACCTAATATAACATATAACCTCTTTTGCCCCCCCCACACATCCACTTCCAAGTCTAACAGAATAGCTACATGTCCTCATTTCTTCCTCACTTCCCATTCTTGATGCACTTTCTAGTAAGTCAGTTTACTGGTGGTAGAAGCAGGAGGTGAGAAGAAGACAGGGTATTGTGGGGATTCCAGGGTGGAGATTTAACCCCAGCTGCCTCCTACCCCATATCACATCAGAGGTGTCACACAGCTCACACTTGCATTCAGTCTCTTAAAATTGTCAGCCTGAGGGTATCAAGAAAAACGAGAAGGAAGCCCAGATTTATTATGCTCAAATGATCTCACCTTAGGGCACATCCAAGCCTGACACATGATTCAGGGATGACAGAAGCAGATGCTGTAAAACACATTTAAAGAATAACACATAACTGATAGCTCATAACACCTTTCAAGAAGCTGCATTTGCTATAAATCCTCCTGCTTTATCACTCCCCTTACCTTCCAGAGGAGTGTCTGTGTCATTAACCAGGCTCCACTAACCAGCCACTACAAATGAGAGTGATGCCTGGAACACACACCCCATGAAGAAACCCACACTGACTCCAGTCTCAAATAACAGAGAAGGAAGAGAAGCCAATTGCTTAGGTTCACTGTGAGCACCAGGCAAGTCACCAGGTACCAAACATTTCTGGGCTTGCACCCTAATTTCAGTCTTTTCCTTTACACACTGTTCTCATACTGAAAACCACACTGATACTGGCCTAGAGAGACACAGGAGAAGCAAATCAGAAATAAATGATGACAGTGGTGGGGGCTACTGGTTTACAAGATATGCTGAAAACTATCAGGGCATGACACATAAATGAGGTGCCACTGACAGCAGCTGAGCAGAGGTTTAGAGACTGAGGGATTTCTAGTCCCCACCACAGCAGCCTCCAGTGGGCCTTGCCAGCCCACAGACACAGCTTGAGGCCAGTCTTCAAAATATGCATTTGCAAATGTCACACATTGGGGAAGACAGTGCCAGCTTCAATTGTGGTTTGAATTCCTTGGTTCTCAAATCTTTGTTCTTATCTTAGCCGGTTTCATTATTTCTCTTTCTAAAGTCATGTTCTAAAGAGAATTATCAGCACTTTTCATCACTAGAAGAGATGGTCAGAGTCTTGATTTCCGCTTGGCTGATTGCAGTTCCAAGTTGTGAAATTATATAATGTAGAAAAATAGAGCCTCTGAGCTGGGCATCAGAAAAAACAACACTTGGCTACAGGGGAAATGCACACTTATACATTTTTTCAGTAGGAAGCTGACAATTTTGGTGACAGTTGAGCTGTACATAGCCATTTGAAGGAAATTTCAGTCTTGTCTTGGGATCAAATTCCCTCCCATCCCACTATCTCTCCAAGAAAACACAAAACAGCAGCCTCTCAGAGAAATCAGGGGATTTCTGCCTATGGATCCCTCTCTTTAACAAAATGCAGCCTTTTCTGTGGTGAACTCTTGGGTAACTCTCAAGCTCTCATGTTACCGATTGTGAATATAAAAATATAGAAAGGACCAGATATTCACTAATCTATGAAATACTTTGGCTGTAAAGTGTACTCCCTATTTACATCTTGGAAAAGCTGATGTGCCTTTGTTACCCAAGAAACAAAGCACATCAACCATCGCCTCAAGTCTATGGTGAAGTTGATTAAGCACTAATTACCATCCTGTCCATTTGAGATCTCTCAGTTTATTGTTGTGTTAGGTTTGGGAAAAGAGAGATAAGGTAGAAATTCAACAGGGCACTCTCCTCCCTCTGCATTCAGCCTACTACAGCAGTAACACAGCACTGAGGACATGCTCCTTGGAAAAAAAAATTTAAAAGAGAAAAAAAAAAAGTCATGTTCAGTCTAAAAGAGAAAGATCTAAGTCAACCGCCTAGAATCTAGCATTTAGTCTCCGGAAAACTTCATTCTTGGATCTCAGCTTTACAGCCTGCTCCTAAGTACCCATCTACTTTAACCAAGTTCATCTTACCCCTTGGGAAAAGCTAACAATCTCAAGGAGTTTCCTAACTGCCAAGAAACTTTTTTTTCTAGTTACTTGTCCTTCATTGTCCATTGTTCAATTTATTTTTAGCTAACTACTCCAAGTTAAAGTCTTGATCTCACTACTCCTTGAGCAATACTTTGTCTGGATGTTAATGCCTTTTAGAGAGTCTGTAAATAGCTAATAAACATTTCACCATCTCCCTAATTAGATTAAGGCAAGATTTTAGCTTTATTTGCTCACTATCTGCTAAGAAGAAAAGCAGACTAGAACATATCAGGGCTTCATGGAGAAATGAAGGAACATATTTAGTTGGAGGGGTCAAGACATGTGAATGGAGAATAACAAGCACAGTAGGAAGACCAGATTTGTGTAAGGCAGCACTACTTCTTGTGAGCAATTTTGCCTCACTGGTTTCAATTAGAAAAATCTAGGAAGGTAAATTATTGAGTTTATTAAACTACAGACCAAGAATCAAAGGAAAAATCAGAAAGAGGAGCAGCAAACATGTGTCACAGCGCACAAGCTGTTACTACAATTTGAAATAATGTTTGTCTCTGAAGTACTTTACCCACAGTAGTTCAGTAGGGCAAGCCTTACTTCTCAGCAACTACAAAGGCTCTGCACACTGTAAGAACCTAAATGTCAGTCACCACAATGCAGGTTCATAACCAAAGCAGCCTTTATGAGCCAGTCCAGCTCTTTTCCTCCCCTCTCTTGCACTGCCCTAGGCATGGTAATTTCAAGAAGTTGCATATGCAATAGAAAAATCAGCTGCTTCCTCCCTTAATATGCTCTTATATTAATGTCTATATCCCTCAGTTTCCCCTGCCTCTTCTGTCTGTGGTGAATACATCTCACTCTGGTTATCAAGAAATTCACAGGAGCATTGAAGCAAGTCTCATGGTAACTGCAAACAGATCAAAATTACTGAGCAGGAACCAGGAGCTAAACAATTTGACCTTAACTGTATTCCTTTCACAGGAATAACACTACTCTGTTTGAGGCAGACCCCAAAAACTAACAGGTTAAGCAAACACAGGGTGTAATTTTTCAGCTGTTGGTTATACAACAGTGTTTGAAGTAATTTGCCTGACAAAAAACAGTTACATACAATAGTGATCAAGCAAGGTCACAATGACACCTGACCCTCTCTGGTTGCTCCTCTAACACCTTTGTTCACTGCACTATGAACAACAGCTTTGGTCTCAGCCACTTGGTTAATCAGCAGAGCTATCTGAGCTTCTACCTGAAAGTAGAACCTGGCCTCAGGCTTTTAAAATACACCTGCAGCAGACTGAATGCAAGCCTTGGGCAAGGAGCACTCCTGGAGCCTCCTTTCACCAAGGGAAGCTGGAACACACAGAGACAAATGAGGCAAACTGAGATCAACCACACATTTCAGCTGAAATCCAGCAGGGTTAGGATTGTGTAACTGCTGTCACAAGTTAACCAGTGCATGTCAAAACAACATAACAAAAACTTTCCTGTTTCACCCCCTAGCACAAACATTTCTTCAGAGTTTGAGAAGGATGCCAAACCACTCTGCACTAAAGAGGCACTTTGGCATCTCGTTCTGAGGGCTGAGCCTTCACCAAACAGAATGAGGGATGGAAGGTTCTGAGCCAGGACACCCTGAAGTCAGGGGAACATCAGGGTGGTTGGTACCTCTTCCAAGGCATGCATACCTGAGCAGGACTGGACTAGTTATGCAACTTCAAATGCAGCATTAAAAAGTTAAGAACAGAGCTTTATGCATATGAACAAACATTTTAATTGCCTCTAACCACATCTGTACTATATTTTCTCCTACTAGGCTTTACCATGTTTTTGTTGCTTACAAACATCTCAGTTCATTAAGTCTAAAGATTTAAAGTTTTGACCTTTGAGTCATATACAGAGACACTTCCACTTGTGTTAATACAAAGATGCCACTTCAGCATGTTTTCACTCATCTGCCTGGCTCAGAAGTGACAGAACACCTCTCCCATGAGACACTCTGGAAAGAGACAACAGGAGAATTAACCAGAAAATCCATATGGGAAAGACAGGTGTTCATATGGGAGAAGAGCTGCCACTAATTACAGCTATCACAGCACTGAAAGGTATCAGTACAAGTTCATGTTTAATGGGACAATGTGTTATGATACAAAACATCCTACAAGGCCTGATCTGACCCAATTCCCAGAAGCTGTACTTCATTAACAACTGTTATTAACTTCACCACAATTAGTCACACAGACAAAGGTACCCACAGACAAGTCCTGATTCAGTAACCTCTACAACCTGACTAAAGCTCTGGTATGTGGGTAGTCAGCATTACTTAGAATGACTCAGGTCACTCTAAATATAAGATACCCGCTTTGCCTTATAGCTTTAGAGGCTTTTAAACCATACATAAAATGATCTCACCATGTGCTGCTTTGCATCTTATTGCTCAATCAGGTGTTGCTAAACAGGAGCATTAAGTAATTTATTGTATAGTACACACTACTACTCCATAGTACACACAGTACAGAGAATTCCACTCTAATTCCAGCAGTAGTTTGCTATGTAATTCCTGGTGCAGGCAATAAATTACTGTGTCCTGTACAGTAACTTATAAACCCTTAGAAGTTTATCAGGACTGCAGAGAATGCATTGCATAATCAATGACAGATGCTACAAAGTAAGTTAGATTTTGAAGCAGTCAGAGAAGTTTCTGATGTTCGGAACTCGAATAGCCACTACAGAATCATCCCTCTGTCGTTTGATTTCTTTCTCTCTGTCACTGGGCAGTCACAGATCTCATAGAACTGAGGTACACCAGTGTGAAAAAGAAGCAGAGGGAAGAGGCATGCAAGTCTCAGTTGGGTCACCATTGGTTAGTGAACTTGTGCCAATTTATACCAGTGAAGATTTGCGCAGAAGGTTTTACTCAGAATGTAACTCTCCCCAGACCAAGAATCCAGTTCTGGTGTTAAAGCCTTCTTGCCTTCAAGGAGGTCCCAGTTTCAATATTAGGAAGTGGTGGGGGAGACAGGAAAAGGATGCATGGGCCATGATTCTTCCTATTTCAGCTGCCTTATTTTTGGTCTTTGAAAGCATCTAGTTTCTCATTCCCCCCTTGCTTGATTCATTGTACTAAGGTGGAAGAGATAAATTAGCATTCCCCTGTGTCAGGCATGCCAAAGCTTTACTATAGCTGTAGGTATTTTGTGCATATTAATCTGAAATGTCTTCTTTACCCAAAGCCAATGAGTGCAACAGTTTAAGGAAGAGACCAGAAGAATTCACTGTGAAAACAGATCACCTGAAAGAGAATTACATCTTCTGATGCATGCTCAAGTTCTGCCTGAACTTGTCTGCTTGCCCCAGCTCTAAGGGAAATCCTTTGCTCCAAACACAGTGCCAGCACCATGAGGTGGGGGGTGGTCTCTTCTGCCATGCCTACGGTGAGATAGTCATAAGCTGAGACAGGGCAGATTCAGGCTAGATGTCAGGAAAATCTTTTTCACTGCTAGGGTGGTCAGGCACTGGAATATTGCCCAGAGAGGCAGTGAAGTCACCGTCCCTGGAAATGTTTGAGAGGTGTCTGGATCTGATGTAGAAGAATACGGTTTACGGGTTATAGCAGAGTGGCAGGTTAACGGTTGGACTCAATGACCTTACAGGTCTCCTCCAATGCTTATGATTCTATTTCTCAGCTGACTCAGATTCATATACAGTATAGAAAACATTGCTCTTACCACCTACCTACTCTTCCTTTGTAGTAGAGCAGGAAGGTCTTTTGTGAAATGAAATTAGCAGAAATCCCTGAATTCCTATCAGCTGTGCTAAGCAGGAGATAGATAGCATATATACACCTCCCTTGAGAGGCCAGAAGTCCTTCCAGAAGAGACTTTATGCGTTGGTGTCTGTCACCTTTAAGAAGGGACCAGTCTGGGTTGAATTCACTTTCAGCTTCAAGTCTCATTGCTCTTTGGCTAACAACCTGTCCCTTGCAGCAAGATACCACACAGAATAAACTGCTGCAAAATAAAATAATGCAGAGTCATCAAACAGAAGGCTGCATTCATTGGTGCTGCCAAACCCTGAGGTGTTTTCAGCAGTTTCCTAGACTTTACCGCAAGAATTTGGTTTATAGCATCTTTGTATGGTATTAAGTGCTTTCAGAATGAGGTGAAGTACCACCACTCCAGGTGTCACTAAGTTCTGCAAACACTCTCTAGCTGTGTTTGCTGCTGAGGACAGCCATGCCCTTTGTGACTGATGCCTTTTTTTCCCTGCCCAGTTAGGCTTTCCTAGCCTGGTTCATTTCAATATGCAGAGCTACACTGAGGCCCTACAAATTGTCACATTGGCACAACCCAGCAAGAGAGAGATATGGGAAAGCAACAGGCATTCCTTGGAGTAGCTTTGCCAACCAAAACTATGTTTTTACACCACTTCTCAGGAGAGCTGAACAACTAATCTGTTGAGGTCCCTGCAGAAATCCTGGCTCCTATCCAATGGGGTTCTTACAAACCCAGCTTAAGTTACCTCAAAGTTATATGTGGCCATTTTGCTTCTGAAGTACCAAAATCATACAATATATTCCTCTCCCATCTCCGTTTGAAATTTGCTGCTATACCAAACCCAGGTGAAAAAAAAATCTTGTCATTTGAAACTGGCCTATGCTTCCAAGCAGTGCAAAGACTTCAGTAGCAATATAAAAGGTTGCACCTAATGAATTAGGTCCAACTCAGTTAACAGTTCCCTGTGGACACACTAGGAAATACCACAAACAAAAGCCAAGGAGAGTGTTTTAGAAAAGCCTTGCTGGACTTTGCTATGATTAGCAGGAAATTTGCTCATTTTATGTAGGGGGGGGAAAAAAGCAGCAAGAGACAAGCTATTTGATTATATGCATGAGGTGCCTGGAAAGAATGGGTGCACTGGAAGGCAAGACCATACTGGGAGATATTTCACCTGCAGATCCATACACAGAATTCAGACAAGACATGCTAGCTGCAGAGGTGTTGATGGCAGCATGTAGTCTGTGCTATCCCCTTACTGATCTATGATCATACTGGTGTTGCTGTCTTGTGCTATACATAGCTCAAGTAAATTAATACAAGTATCTGGTGAGTCCTTCATCCAGTGCCATATCCAGGAGGAATCAGAAAATTTCATCTCCAGTGGTATAAGGGGGACAGATCAAGGGCAACTCCTATCAGTTCTCTCATTGCCTTAAAAGAAAACATTCCCCTTACTTGTCCCATTAAGCACATGTCATTGCTGTGCAATGACCCTGTCTTTAGGGATATGCACATGAAGGGCAGAGTACAACATGGAGGCAAGTTAAGGGATACAAGGGAAACAGGCTGAAAAAACCCCAAACACCTCACACCAATCATCACCCAGCCCATGCTTTTGTGAAGATCTTTGTTATTTGAAAGTAAATGCCAAAACTTTTGAACAAACAGTTTTTAGCCTGAAGAGATCACAGACTGTTTGCTGCCCTTTCTTTGTGGGTGGATGGCATTATTTCTTTTCTACAGCTGAATGGCAATGCATTTTGAAAAATTAATTATAAAACAGGAGAATTATAAATACTTGTCTGAACACAAATTGCTTTGTTTGCCTGAGAGGGAAGGTGTTTGTATGAAGAACAATCACTCTTGTACAGGCATCTTCAGAGACAACACACATTCACAAAGGCAGTTGAGTTCCCACAGCAGCTCATGAGGGAGCATGAGCACAAGCAGCTCACTGGCCTCCAGCAAGACTAATTGAGCACTTTCTCAGTGCTCATCTCCACCCAGAACTGGCATTCTCAGGCCTGCAGTAAGTGATCCACCACCAGCCATCTGTCTTGCTGTCGTCCCCATTAAATTAAGCATGTTTTATATTTCTTACCATTTATCTCTCCCTTATGTGTCACTGGAAAACAGAAGCATAGAGTTTGGGGAAATTACTCCTCTACATAATTGGAAGATTTGTGGCTGGACATCACGTATTATAAAGGAAAACAGAGCCAAAGGTCAATGCTCCTATAAGTACTCCCATCACTCCAGAAGTTGTAACCTGGCAAGGCAAGCTGGGCTTTTATACTGGCATCTTTCACAGTCCTGCACAGGGTCCCCTGACCCTTTCCTGCAACAGTTCCCCAGCTGTGGCAACATGCTTTTGGTGCCAAGGTGTTGTGCAATTTACTTACAAGGCTTCAAGGCAGACCCTGCTGCCTGTTCTGGGCTCTGGCTGGAGAGAAAGGGAAAGTGAATGCTCTCATTTCAGCTTCAGATTATTTTGAACACATGATGACAGATGCTTTGCAGTGGGAAGGATTCTGCAGCATGAGTGCACACAGGCACACATTCATGTTACTGCAGGAGATGAGAAGAGCTCTGCACATGCTCTTTCCCATCCAGGTGACCCTGCTGCATCCTGAACAGCAGTGGCACAACTCTGAAATAGGTGTCTCTTATTTCTAGGTCAAGGGCTCTGCCATAAACATCATATGTTGAAAACCTCACAGGAAACAATCTAACATGAAAGGTCCCTCCCTTCTTGGTATTTGTCTCCTTGCCCTCAGTGTCTGAGATTGCCTGAAGCCTAACACTTTGTCAGGCTTCAAGGAGCAATGGATGCTTCTGGTGCAGGGAACTGTGCTGTCTCTCTTCTGTGAGCTGCTATAGCTCAATCCGAACAGGATCTAAATCCCCAAATTTGAGGGAAGAAATATTTGCAAGCAAATCTAAGCATCACAGTCGCTCCCCTTTCTCAGAGTGGTCTGGGCTAGCTTTGTCTCTTTTGACTGCCAGAGTGCTGAACTGTGCAATGCAAGTCTGGCTTCAAGTCTCCACAGCATCAATGCCTTCAATAGGCCTTTACTTACTCTAAAATCCAAGACAACACAATTGTTCGAGTAATACTGGAAGCAAGCAGCAAACAAATCCACTTACACACCAAAGAGTTATAGCATATCCTATGAAACAAGTGTCACACTTCAACATGCCACTGAATTAAAGAGGACTTCCCACAGCTTGAGGATATTGCCAATTTAAGTCTATAGTCCCCTCTCTGCCCATTAGGACAGAGCACAGCTAGTCTCAAGAAACTTTGCTTGACACAGGACAAGGCTGATAACCAGAGCAGAAACAGGAATTGTTGGAAACCAATTTCTGAAGAAGACTTAGACAGCATTACACCAGGATATGCCCACTGGCAACAAGCACTGATGAGAAGACAGATTTTGTAGAGCATGGTCTGATCTCTGCCACATGCTCCTAATTCAGGAACTCTTCAACCGTTTCCCATTGGCTATAGACAGACACATCCTGATGTTATTTCACCAAAGGTCTTAGTACAAGCTGAATCACCCTGCAGGTACACAGCTAGCCTCCATCAATGAGTCAGGGAAGACCTGATGAGCAACAGATACACAATTTCTGTAGCAGAGGTGACAATTGTCATCCTTGCCACAGTAGTAATGCAGACTTCAGTCACTTGAAAATCATGAAAACAAAGGAAAAATGAGAATGCACAAAACCAAAGCAATACACTTCTTTAACTTTCTGGCTTTTTTAGGTATGAATTTCACTATGATTTATAACTACACATGTAATAGCTTAGTTGATCCTGGTTTTTTTTAAAAAACAGGGCACTGTCAGCACAACCCTATATACTTCCCAATCTGCAAAACAGTGCCTGTAGCCAGTCTTCCATTTCCAAGCTTTATCCCAGATCCCTAAGGTTTCTTCAGCCCTCTTTGTAGTTCCAGGAACATTTGAGTTGTAGACCCTGAGCACAGAGTCTCTCTACACCCTGAAATCTACTTGTCACTTACACAACACAGCCACACACGTATTTTTCAGAACATCTAATGACACGAGTCCATGCCTTCCTAAATTCCCTTCAGACAGCACTTGGCAGGCCCCTTCATTAGCCATCCAAGGTGACCCTAAGGGAACCACTATTTTGCTGACATTGACATTCTGTGCCCATAAATCCTCTGCACACCAAGAGATGTTTGAACAAGACCCTGTAAGACAGAGATGAATATCTTGTCAAATTACAAAACAATCCCATCTTCTGTCAAAAGCAACTATCACAATCTAAAATGCTTCTGTTGTCCTTCCTTTCTTTCTTCCTTCCTTCCCAAGCAGATACAGCAAAGCAAATGCATTTCAAGGACAAGTTTAAAGCACAAGCACATCAGAGGGTTACAAGTGAAAAGCATACACTCTCCAGGACATTCTGCTTCAGTTCTCTCAGGCCCCAATTACACAAACACACATGCCTGTACCTAATTTTAGTACAGAAACCAGCAAGTTTCTGTAGCACACTCATGGAAACTAGGGTAGGGACACTCCCATCTGCAGAATGAGGGCCCAAGGCCATGGCCTCTTACTGGAGTGTAGGCTGGGAAGTGTCTCCCTCCACAAGACAGAAGTCAGCAAAATAAGGTCACACAATTGGAGAAGAAACTGCAGAAACAGCCCCTGTTGGTAAAGGGCAAAGCCACAGTGGATGGATATGCAACACCAGTTTAATTTTATTCTTTCTTTCAGGGGCAAAACTGCAGCCTGAAGAGTTTTCCTTTTCTATGCATCCACCTGGGGCACATAATAAGTATAGGTATAAAATAATACATATTACAGAAAAAAAGCCAAAGGATTAAGCACATAATCACACAATTTGAGACTGGGAAGTGCAAGCATTCAGATGGAGAACACAAACCTAGAGCATTCCTAATCTCAGCTCAAGTATGAGCTGCAATTTTAAGAAAGTTGCTGTGGCCACCTTCTCACTATTGTCAGGCTGAAACCTATTCAGCAGCATCTTACCTCCCAAAGGCAGTCTTGCAAAAAGACTGTTTTTACAATCTGGAAGGCATTTACCTAGCAATTAATAGCATGGCATTCATTTAGCAATATCCCCTTCCTCCACCCACTCCACCTGGGCTAAGCTTTTAGCACCTCATGGTCTATTCATTCTTAAAAGCCATCAGCATGCAAACAAGTACTCCGAGAGGATCAAGGAGCCTTGTCTGCCTTTATATGATTCGTTACAACAGGGACTCACCGAGTTAAAGTGAGTCTCAATAAAGATACCCTTCAAGAGCATAAATAAAACAACTGACTGGAAGTACTAGCCTACACAGGCTTTTGAATGCAGCTGCCTCACCTCAGATGCCTGCCCTGCCATATGCCCAGCATCATCACTAGGCTGGTCTGGGGAGTCAGTTGAACTGCTGTTCTCTGATTGCTCCCTGCCCAGACACCATGATTACATGGCAGGATTTTTTGTGGCTTCATCACAGCTTAAAAGTTTCCTATCACAAGCTATTATCTATGCAACGTTTTAGACAGTTTCACAACTTGAGTTGTATTGCTGGCCTTCCAGAAACTTGGCATAGCACATTGACAGATGGTCTATTTGGCATTTGGAGAGCCTTGGGTTTTTGCATTGGTCAGACTTAAGAATTTGGCCTGACCCAGGTAGCAGCTTATTTTACTGGCTTTCTGTATTGATATAGATATCAAGGATCTCAACCATGAGCAGTCCTGCTGAGCAGGAGCTGTACAAATGCTGAACAAAAAGACATCTCATGCTTTTTACTCCATTTTGAAATAGATATTTAGACATGTGACAACAAGATCTCTCTCCCTCACAACAAGCACATGGAGCAGCACAAAGAGAAGATGGCCAGAGAAAGTAAATCCTTTAATGAACTCCCCAGAGGAAGGTCTGAATAGATCAATAAGCAGGACTGTATCTGAATCAGGCTTTGGGACTCTTCTAAAAAGGTGTGGTTCAGTGTGTGTTCTTCTCCCATCACTTAAAATCACCCAAATACATACACACACAGAGCAAACACAGATTTCACTTACAGTATTCCCATCACTGTCTGGTTAGATTTTTCAATGCATCCATTTTTGCTCATAAAACCAACCAAACACACAAACACACAAAGCATCCTGTGAATTTCAATCTTCCCTTTTGGGTGATGATTTTACTGCTGTTATTTCTATACACACTCCTGACAACTCTGTAGTTTCTTGAAATTCCCGAGAAAAGCTCAGAAAATGCTGACTAACCCTGGTTTTGAGGACAAGATTAAGTGATCATGCAGCTGTGAGACATAACCTGGTCAAAGTATGAAACTGCAAGGCCATGGAAACAGAAAATGCCTATAGAAGGGGCTGTATTCATGCTCTTACATGCTAGCTCTTACTCACTGTCACACACACTATTTTTGCATCAGCTATTGCTGTGGACCTCAGATTAAAGAGCTGCAGAGGCCATTAGATGCCTAATCACCCATGATTAATGCAAATGGAGCTTTCCCATTCACAGGAACACTCCCTGCTTCCGAACAAGAACAGCACAGTGTTCTCAATTGTGTCTCAACATGCTCTATAAAGTGTGATGAAAGAAGACAAGAAATTTCTCCTCAAGAAAGACAACAGGCTACTAGTTTCTTAATAAACTTGTACATTTAGGTCTCCATGAGTGCAGCCTTCTATTACCTGTGGCAAGCCAAAACTGCCAAGCAATACAGGGCTCTGGGATAGTCCTTTTAGAGCTCTCAGAGCCCACATTAACATGCCAAACACACTAAGGTTTACTTCTCTTTGTCCCTCTCACAGTCCCATCTGCTATTTCCTGAAAGTGAGACCCAATTTCAACAACATGCACCACTCAGGGAGAAAGATGCATTCTGGCAGGTTTGTAGCTACATCTGCTGTTCCTTGCATAAGCCTTTATATATTTTAGATATTCTAAGTCATGCCCTTGGCAGCCCATTCTCACCTGTGTACTACAGGAGACAAGAACTAAGTAGGTTTCTCTGAATCATGCTCTAGCTTCAGGTATGTGTAGATGGAACTATCTCCCACAGGTAGACTTACTCAAAGAAGAAGGTGGATGCAGGGTAAGAATTTTTCAAAACCATGTATTATTCAGTTCTACAGCACCCAGAACTGTGCACTCAAAAGACACCATATATCTTATTGACAGGAGCAAACATCTAGAGTGGATAGAGGGAACAGGACAGGGGGAACACAGACAGGAACAACACAGAAAAAAAAACAAATACAAGCACAAGGCTACACAGACAGGAACAACACAGAAAAAAACCCAAATACAAGCACAAGGCCCTATTAAAGTCTAGCACTGAGACACCCAAAATCATAAGTTCTAACCAAAAGTCACACCCAGAATGCTTAGATAATACTCTAAAATCTTTCAATGATTTTTTAGTCACTCCTTGCCTCAGTTTACCCAGTTGCACCATCTCAAGTTTAATTCTTATTTGCTAATGCTGACAGAAAGCAGACAACAGTGTTTGGGGGGGGGGGGGGGGGTTTTGGGGGGGGGGGCTGTTTTTTCCCTTTAATCTGGCACACTTCCCATGATTTACTGCTTGGTTTCATGCAAAAGCTCTGATTTTATTTATTTTTTAAATTTTTTATATAGCTCTAGAAGCTCCATCCTTGATATGGGACATTTGGTTACAACTGAAAATGCCCAAAAATTCTCTCCCCATGTGAAGAACCACAACAGCTGCATCTGCCACATTCTGCTTCTATGACCACTGTGAAATGCAAAGAGATGCATAAACCCAATAGGGAGAAAGAAAAGCTCCTCCTGTACCGCGCTGAGCCCTTAGGAAGCACATGTACATTGTAGCTAAGCCTTTCTCTTGACATCAATTATTCTAACCAACCTCTGTGTACTTCAGGTCCAGCCAGATAAAATGTAATTGCTGTCCTAAATGAGTTGTTTTAACAACAGGAAGAGGTGCTACATGTTTCCAGGTAAGTGGAGACAAATGGGAAACTAACATGGATAAAACAAGTGTAATCAAAAGAAAACAACCAAACATCACAAAAATACGTGCCAGGAGCACACACAGCTGGCTCTCCAAGAATACCCAGAGAGTAAACCAAGCGTCTGCTCCCACACACACTCTGTGACCAGTGTTTGCACCAGCAAGCCAACACTATGAAATATGTAAACCCCAAAGGCATGAAGAACCTTATCTGCTGCCCTGAGCCTTCCCCATCGAGCCCCTCTGGCTGCTTTTAGGCAGGTCTTTCCTCCAGTGCCTTTTAGGATGAGGAGACAAGGACAGTGCTTCATCTGTCCCACCTCTAGAGCAGCCAGGCTGCTTATTCCTACAGTAAATATAACTTCACACAGCTGCTCTGAGCCCACACACCACTGCTGACCAGAGGACATACAAGCCTCCTGCCCAAGCTCCCTAAGCTAAAATAGTGTTCCTGGGCCCATCAGGTGCTTTCAGGCAATCACAGACTCTGGCAGATGCAGCTGAGACCCCTCAGAGAGCCCTCAGCTCTGTGAAGGGAAGAGGGAAAGTGAGAAACTGCTAGAAAACAGCCACCTTGCTCCCAATGTCTTGCCCAGGGACGGTAATTAACTCCCCACTGAGAGGAGCACACCAGTCACTCATTACTTTTCACAAGCAGGCTCAGGAGCCTGGGGAGAAATGAGAGCTTTGCCCGGAGATGAGACTGGGCTGGGCAGAAATTTGGAAACCGTTGTCTCCTCCTGATAGACTGCAAATTGTCTTGGGAACTATTTTCAAATTAACAGAGTACTTCAGGAATCGCAAGGCTTGTATTCTTGTAGTACGAGAAGACATGGGCTACTGTGAAATGGCCACCAGCTGAGGCATAGCATCACTTTGAAAACCATGAGGTGATTCAAGGTCGGAGCCCACAGTTAATGCAGGTTTTATATCAGTGCACATCCATGAGCCACTGGTTGATTTTATATCCAGCAGTTGCTGTGGCCATCCTGGCAAACTATCCATTTACCTCTCTCTTGTGTTCACAACCATCTTTACTGTGAGTATGAAGACAAAATAAACTTTTCCAACAGGGTGGTTAATCTGTCTTCTCAAACAAATGAAAGAAAATGTGTGGTTAGAGCTGGGAGTTTTCCTGATGCATCAGAACTGTCATTCAGGTTCATGGAAAGGACCACAGAACTGGCAGAAGACTCTGACCTACTTGATCTCCCAAGGAAGAAGCCTTGGTATTCATGTCCTGGAAAGGCTACCTTCCTCTGCAAAAAAAAAAGGAAGCTGTAAGACTTAGTTCATTCCTCCCACACATCACTCCTTAAAAGTACCACGCCACTGCCCTAGATTGATACAGTTTATTCGGTTTTCTTCACTGTTCCCCCCTTGTCCTTAGAGCTGATGAAGTCACTTGTACCATAACTTGATAGTAAAATTCACCTGTATAACACATGCCAGCTGTACAACACATGTACAACTGTACAACATGTACAACTTGTTATATGTACATGTTACATGTTGTATGTACAACATGTAACTTGTACATGTACAACATGTACAACACATGTACAACAACTGGCTGCCAGATGGCAAGAAAGCCATCTGATTTCTATTAATTTGATTGGATTTGAACCTGGGAGTCGAAGAGCCCCTATCTCACAGCCAGTACTCCACTGGGTCCATTCCCTGCTGCTCTCCTTTCTTTGAAGATTCAGATTCCTTTCAGACAACAAGACACTTGTCTAGCCAAATACCACCTCCAGCCCTAGCTAAATCCAGCTATCCACGTGAATGATGAGTACAAACTTAACTATGCAAATCTCCAAAATGCAGGAGTTGAGCAGACACTTGGAGGTGATCTCTCTTATGACAAGTATAGCCAAGCCACCTGCACTATCTTCCAGGAAAAGAATTTTAAATATAGTAATGATTTTAAATTCACAGCAAAGTGTAACTGCTCATACCACTTTGCAGATTAAAAGCCATGAGGCAAAGGTATGTTAATCAACCCAGATCTACGGCAAAGCTTAGAACAAAACCCACTCTCTCTGCCTATAGTGTTAAGCTGTAACTGGAAACAAAATCTTCCTTTATATTAACACCTCCTCTGCCCGATGTCATTGAGAATAATGAGATAAAAATTGCAGCAACATAACTGGAATGCAAATTAGTTGGAAGTCCTTGATAAGATTGTCTTCATTGCAAGGTGATACTGCTTTGTTAGCTTCCAGCTGACACACACAGAACTGGCAATAGCCTTGTGATCTTTGCATGGAGCCTGAAATTATGTATTCCCACTTCTTCAGTTGAAAATTGAATGTCATGCATTGATTTTCTACTCAGTGTAGAGGTGTCCTTCGTGACCTGGAGTGTCAGGCAGTTGGCCTGAGAGCTCAGCCTAGAACTGGAGATTTTGACAGGAAAGTTCTGTTAGATGTTACACCATAACTTTGTTTGAAGGGTGTGGAGAAAATGCTGTGCAACCTGTTAACTGCGTAAAAGGTCCTTTGAACTGTAGTTACCTGTTGGCACAGAGTTCAGTTAGGCAATCTTAATTGTTTGCATTTGATTATACATATAAAGAAAATGTGAAGCTGTGTCACATTGTACCAAGATATTTTCAAAAAGACGTGGATAAACAGCTCAGGAACACACTGCAGGGACACCTAGAGGTCTCTGCTTGGGGAAAATAGATGAGAGAGACCCCAGGTCAACCCTTTACATTCATTCATCTAGCTGTTCATTCATTCATACTGTCACCGTCCTCCTCTTCAGTGCTAGTGGGTTTTGCAAAAGCACAGAGAAGCAAAGTCTTGAATGGATGAAGCACCAAATTGGTATCTTCATATGGTGGCCAGTCCTCATATTTGGACTGGATTCTCCACGGCATCTATGTTTTGGGAGAGAGAAGGTTCATGTTGCACATGGACCAGATCTGGACCCACATGTATATGTGCAAAGAGTCACAGCAATGCACAGTTTTGTGGGACTACTGGTAGCATAAAAACTCACACAAGAGAACACAATGTATTCTGGTTACCCAGCATATGAACACCACACACTCCCTGTGGCTAGGCTGTCAGAGAGTATTTATTAGGTAGTGTAGGAGTGTTGGTAATGGGGAGATGACCAGAGATGCAGAAAGGCAGCTAGTTTGGTTAACAGAGGGAGCACTGTGACTGTACTGCAGAGAAAAAATACAGGGATGACTAAGGGAGGGAAAATAGAAAAAGAAGATGATGTTTAATGTCAAAGGACTTCAATGTACATCCTGATTTTTAGCATCAGCACTTTTGGGTCTACCCACATTTATATGGAATAATTCCTGGGTGGTGAGAGAGAAAATAAACACAGTTCTGTGGGCTCTATTCCAGAATGTTCATGACAGATGTAGATGATTTATAGTTTACCAAAGACACTGAGATCAGTGCTTGGACCACACTGGCTCTTTTTGTATGACAAGGCACAGGTCTATATAACACAGAGGGATTAGGGCCTATCTATCCATTGGAGACACTCATGGGAGTGGAGACACTCATCAGGTTTCTGATTCCAGGGAAAAAAGTTCCTATTTACTGCCTCCTGGCTCTGCCCCATGAACTGCAGCATGTCATGTGCACCACTAGTGTTTCAGCCTCTCTGCTTACAAAGCAGATGTTTGACAGGCTCAGAAATAATTCCTTCAAGATCTGCAACAGCTGAGGCCAGCATTCAGATAAGAGGCCCTATATTTCTACAGCCACCCAGCCAAGGCCTTATGCAACTTGGTTAAATTGCCTTTTGAGACACTGCTTTGCCAGCTCGAGTAAGTGGCAGATACCTCTCTATGGGAGAAGAAAATAAGCCTTTTGTTAGAAGTCAATTTGCTTTTCCTTTGGGCTCAAATTTTGAAACACTTTATTTTTGACTCTGTATTGTTTTTGGGAACATAATGTGGAGTCTTCATGCATCCAAGCACATGCTGCTCTTGCCCCTACCAGCCTTCTGCGCTTTGGTATGGAGGGACGTTAGCTCTGTCTTCATAGGGACACAGAGCTTTCTTGAGGTCCATGGTGTTGAGCTGCCATTTTCATAACCCTAGGCTTTATTCTATCTGCCTGACACTGTTTGCTCTGTGCAAGGCACAGTCTACAGCTGATGTGTGAAGTTTAAAAGATTCTCTTTCTGGAACTAAAATACCATTCTGTGACTGTTCATTAAGGAAAAGAGAAACCAGGCTGAATTCATCCTTTGGGTACCCCTCAAGATGCAGAAGACATTTTTGCACACAAAATGGGAAACATGGGAAGATACAATACAGAGATACTCACCCTGTGTGGACACAAGCCATCTGCAGTAGCTTAACACTGACCTAGTATTGTACCCACTTAATACAGTAAACCTGGTATCAGGGATTGGTGCGTGGTCTCAACAGCACCAGGTGCTGCAGATTCAGCTCTTGCTGGCTTGATATGTTTTTGCTATAGTCCATATCTATGGTTTCATCACAACTTCTTGGTTGACTGAAATGACACCTGGCTCAGAATTTAAACATAGGCCTTGTGTACATGAAGCAACAGAAAGTCTAACTGGAACATTTTACCTGTGGTTTTGGGATCCTAGAAGTAAAAGAATATGTGCTGATGACATAGAAGAGGTGACACCAAAGCAGACAGGATTAATCCACAGATCTTTAATTAAGAACACTTTGGGACAAAGTGTAGGTAGAATAAAAACTTTCGTATTTCCTGTGAGAAGTTGAGAATAAAACTGATCTTCATCAGTTCAGACATGAATTTCCTCAGGGTTGGTTGCTCTGGGAGTTGCCATCACAAAGGCAGTTCTAGGAAACAGAACAAACATGAGCGAAGTACAAAACAACAGCACGTGATCACTCTTTGCAAAACAGAAGTCATAAAAAATCAAAGGAACAATTAACATTTCACCCTTCTATTGCACCTCCCTTTGGAGCACTTCAGTGTGCTTCACCAAAGACACATGTCAGATTTTGATGCCTTTACTCATGCACCTGGAGACCTACATGACCTCATTTAATTTTATGGTTCAAAGCAGTATCTGAAGTACAAAGGGATCAGACTCCTGTCCTAGCTGATGCAGTGTCAGTCAATTTAGGATTGTTTTTTATTGATGAAAATCCTGAGTCAGAAATTGCTTCCACTTTCTCTTGCCATTAGTCTTGATATCCAGAGTCCAATGCAACATAGCTACAAATACAGAAGTCTGATGATCAAGATACTAGTCAAGGAAAAATGGAAAACTACCTGAGGTGTTAAGCACTAGTCTCAGTGGTTGCATATGCAACATTATTTCCTGCAATAAAAGGTATGAAGGGCTCTGGCCTGCCTTTACACTTGGTCTTTCAGATTCAGATTCAGGATCATTTTAGATCCTCCTTTCATTCATGTGAAAGGTCACTGAAGACAGACCCACTCAGGTATGAATAAGATGCATCAGGAGCCTACTCTGTGCTATATTTTACCCTTGCTGAAAGAAAGGTCACCCACAATGGCAATTCCCAAGTGGGTAAAGTGATGATCACTAGAACATCATAACATGGCATACTCCTATTGTTGTTACAATAAAATTGTTGTTGTTGTAATAAAAAAGATCTTTGTGAGGCTTCTCTTGGATGTAACTATCATTAATAAGCATTTCCTCTTGCAATTTATTTAAATTCAGATAAATGATAATTTCACTAAGAAACAGTGTCCATATAGCAATTGTATTCATGACATGATCCTGCAGATGGTCACCATTTAAAAGAACTAAAACTGTCTTAAATGCTTTTATGGTCATTTCTCTGTACTGAGAAATGTAATTAGAATAGATGGGATTGGATTAGAATTTTTTTCTGGCCTATAACCCTGGAGATTTCCAGGAGCTTGAAATCACATTGTGAATCCATTCTTTGAAGTGGACGGAGCAGTATTTCCGAGAGATTTTCTTACATTTTCTCAACTCCCAGGTGCAAATTTTGTTGATTCTTCCCCTTTGGCCCCCTTCCCTAAATTTGCTTAAGTGAATATTTAGGGAAAGTCTTCTTGAGCTCAATAAACCAGGCTCATTGAGGCAGGGACTCCCTGAATGTTCCCTGCCTATATGTTACCTTCACAACCCCACACTAGGTCTTCTCTGTTCTGCCATAATCCAACCAACATCTCTGAACACTCATTAAAACCTTTCCAACTTTGTCTCAGGTTCAGATGTTGAAATGTCCTCTCATACCATAGAAGCTTCAGTGTGGGAATCAGATCCAGTTAGACACTGTACCTTCATGTTTCAGCCAGGAGCTCACATTTTGAGTCAAAAGAAGCAGCTGAAATGCTGAACAAGGGTATTAGGGTCCTTCCATTTTTCTATTGCACAAAGCAACTAAAACCATACCTGCCCAAGAAGAGGAGGAAGAATGCTTTGATGCACCAGTGCAGCCCTAGGAGCTGTTTCAGAGCAAATATCTTCAGTACAGTGTTGCTCTTTAATCAAGTATTTTCCATTTCCAGGGGTTCTCATTTCTGGTGTTTAGCTTAGAGATTCTTCAGAATGATTAAGATCTTTCCTTTCCCCTGTACAATTGCTCAACATGGTCACAATTTTGAGACAAACTGTGTTAGTCAAGGGCAGAACTTATACTGCCATGCCAGAATTTTGTATTCGCAACTTTTCTGCAAGCATATTTCTTTGGTTTCACCCTCAGGTCAGACATTTAGCTGATATATATATATATAAATTACTTTCTGTGGACCCAACTCAAATGAATCTGAGTGTCCAATGAGAGAATGATTGTTTGCAACTGATTGCACTTGGAGTTGCAACAGAGGAGAGAGTGTTCTTTTGCTTTTTTTGCTTCCCCGCCCCCCCCCCTTGTCGCCTTTGGTAATTTCACAACCTTCAGTTAGCCAGACTGAGTCTGAGCTGAGGATCTTGCAACAGTGGTTTATCAATGCCACTGAAAAACAAATCTGTACAGTGTCACAACTTTCATTGATCCACTAGGTTGGATCCAAGCTGATAGCAGATAGGATGAGATCTTAGGGGGAAAAAAACCCCACATCAGATTTGTTGACTCAGCCATGGAATTGCAGCCTGGCAGCACCTAAAGCCTTCTGGTTAGCAAACAGACTGCATGGCCCAAGACTTCACTTAAGACAAACTCTGACACAGTACAGTAAGACAAGTACCTTCTGGGGTATGGCTTTTCTGGTTCAGGACTTTCAAAGTCAAGTGGCTGGATGGCTGCATGTTGACAGGAACCAGAGAACACCTCCAGCACTGTCTGATTGATACAAGGGACTGGAACATAGGGAATAATTGACTGATGTCACATGGGCAATGGACAACATACAAAAATGCTACCTACTACAGTATACTGTACTAAATGCATGTATGGTACATGTGTTTAAAATAAGCTCACAAATATGTCTCACGCTGAGGCTCATGGACCTATAAATCTGCTTGCTGCAGGATGTTATGGGTCCAAAGGTATAACTGTTCAAAAAGAAGATCAGCCCATGGCTAACATCTGATATTAACCTGAAGCCACAGATGGAACTTCTGGTTTAAAAGTTCTCCAGGTTGCTCCTGGCTGTAACTGAAAGGACAAAGTAGCTCTATCCACTCCTTTTTCTGCATGTAATCACCACCAGCCACTATCAGTGAGAGGAACCAAGGTCCTGACCTTAGGCTGTATGGCTACTTTTAAGCTGCAATCTATACTTTAACCATTGAGTCAAAATTTCCTGAAATTACTACATTTTCTTGCCAGGTGCTGTAGGTTTTTACCATGCTGCAGCAACGAGTTTAGTTTTCATGTAACATGTGACAGATTTCATAGGCACCCATGTTTTATAGTCAGTGTGCCTTAGGTAGGAAGATCACGTGGACATTACTCATTTTCCTTAGTGCTTCTCCAAATTTTGGATTTGCTCCATAATCCAACATTAATCTGTATTGGAATAGTCAATGGAACCTAGAGTATCTACTGCTCTCACTTCATGGCAATAGAGCTGCAGTGTGCACACTGCAATTTGTTGATATTTTTCCCCCTGCAACTTCACAACTTCACCCTTGCAATACAGACACAGCACAATGGGACTTTGCATGGGTGGCCTGTATAGATGGGTGAGTGGGTTGCACAAGTGGAGGATGCCTAGGGAATGCTCTAAATTCTCAGCTTGCTGCAGGTCTCCAGACAAATGTATTTTCTAGCAGCTTTGTGCAGAAATAAACAATCATTATGGTCTTGGTCCTGTCTGGGATTGAGAGCTTGAGCCTGGATCTAAGTAAGGACTTAAACCTGTGAACCTTGTTGGAGGATTCTTGCTAAAACTTAAGCATGCTTGGACTTGTGCTTGTTGGAGCTAGACCAGAAAATCCAGCACCTCAAAGCACAGAGGCACACAGCTGCAGGGTTAAAATTTAGAAAATGGGAATTTTTCCTGTTGACCATGATGTTATCAGAACAAGATTCAATACCTGTCATCACCTAAGGGTTCTCCTGTTGCTGCTAACAAGATCAGAGGGATGGAAGCAGTGGCTGCAGCCTTAGGAGAGGTTCTGCAGCAGCTCCCCAGGAGTAGCCAGTGTCCTTCACACCATGTCCCTCCCTCATATCAGCAATAGCCATCCTGGCCTTACAGAGCAGAGCAGTCATCAGATGTTCCTACCTTTACTGTAGGACACTATCTACCTTGCTTGTCCCCAAAGCCAACCCTGTGAGCACAGTATTCCATTGGGCAGGTAACTACAGATTTCTCTACATTTTGTAGCACTTCATTCCATTGCAACCATCATCATTATCGCTGATCAAGACATATCAGTAGCAGGTTTCAGTCTTGCTAATCCTTCATGCACCATCTCATCTAGGACCAGGAACACCTTTAGAGTACAAGGAACAACAACTGCAGCATCTAGAAAGGCAAAGTCCTTGAGGATTCTTCCTTCTTAAGAAGGCCAAAATGTCCCCCTCTCAAAGAGAAAGATTCTAGTCTCCTGGGATCTTGGGGCACAGCCAGAAGAAGCACTACACACGTGCTATAATGCAGAGTCTTTGAAAGCTATAGCTCATCCAGATAACACCATATAATCAATGTTCACTGGTTCTGATCTTGCCCAACAAGAAGAGCTTTAGAAATGCTCTCATTGATGCTTTTGGCATATGTGACCTCAGGTGTTGGTTTTGTTCGCATTTTCCTCTTCATTTGTTTTCTGTTCCTGCATTAATATAGTCCTCCCTCTGTGTACTCTTGCCTGGATCTATCCCATGTTCTTGTTAATGATGTCACAAGGAGGGTTGTGACCACTTGTGACAGCACATGCAAAAATAACCTTTCGGAAGATAAGGAAGCCATTGGAAGGACTGATATAGCAGGAGGCAGGAATTCCACTTCTGCATGAAATGTCCTGTGTCAATAAACCATTAAGAGAGGGGGAAATATGTGGAGTGTAAGGAACTCTGCATCAAGCATTAGATTTTCCTTTAGATCTCATTCCAGGCTCAGCAGAGAGACAAGGGATCAGGGACTTCACATTGGCTTCTTCTTCACTCTGTATTCTTGAAGAGAACAAGTGAAAATGTGAGGACTGACCTTCCTTAAAACCTCTTCCACTTTTCCTGGAAATCAGTCTTAGGTCACATGATAGGGTTTTGCTGCTCTTTAGGAATTCCAGATCCTGAATGAGGCAGACTGTAAACAAGGAAACTTGATACCTCAAGGACAGAAGGAGAGAACAAGATGTCCATAGACACACTGGAGTGCGTTCAGCATTGCAATGTGTCTGTGGTTTGTTTATAAATGTGCCTGTCTCTGAGTGTACACACACATACATACACACTCCTACAGAGTAGATACTATCATTTTTTCTCCCACATCACTGAAAGCAGCTCAGAGAGAGAGTCAGTCACAAACAAAGTGAGATTCTCCAGGACAGGCACTGCTCTTTCAGCCCAGTCCCAACCACAGCCCTTTCTTTGTGTCTGCAGCTCTGTGGTTTCAAACCCAGTTATTTCTTAGCATAAGGCAGGGATTGCAGGGTCTTGTTTGTGAGTGCAAGCAGGTACATGAGCACCCAAAAGCTGCCACTCAACACCAGCCTCTCTTGGCTGGCTCATTATTAAAACTTTGTCTGGCTTTTAAGGAACGTAGCTGACTTGGTGGCTGCTGGAGATGAGACATGGGGTGGGTGCTGGAGGGGAAACAGAGGATTTATTTTGGCAAATAAGCACCATAGTTAAAAGAGAGAAGGGACAAATTCTTCAAGATGCACAAGGAGAAAAAAGAAATGGAGAATCAGAGTAGCTGCTGGATTTGTACACAACACCACTGAGACCCTTACCCAAAAGGAAAAAGACAACTTCAGGAGAAGCTGAACCTTTATGCTAGAGCATGTTCTTTCTCTTCCAAGTCAGATCCAGTTTGCAGTCCTATGCCAAACACTCACATTAACTGCAAAGAGCTCCTTAATCCTAAGACATTTTTAGTCCTAACATTAAACACTCACTCCTTATCAGAAAATTAGCCTTAAACCTAATACAGCTGGAACTCAGCTATA
The DNA here is from genome assembly GCF_000695815.1 of Acanthisitta chloris. NCBI lineage: Eukaryota > Metazoa > Chordata > Aves > Passeriformes > Acanthisittidae > Acanthisitta > Acanthisitta chloris. The sequence goes on along the minus strand of NW_008677534.1, from coordinate 39,744 downwards.
AATGGGGTCCAAAATGGCTTTCTATCCCTAATAATAATAGAAATAGAAAATAATAGAAAACTTTTAGACAGCTGGAGACCAACCTTTCCTATCAAGTCTTTCCCAATTGAGTTAGTTTCTTGTCATTTGCAAAATGCTGACCAAGGAGCCCTGTTTGCTTAGTTCTTTTTTGAAGGCACAACCCTGAGTGGTACTGTGAGAGGAACATGCACAATCATATCCTCCAGGCTATTAGTTAAAGCTGAAGTTACTGGAAGGATTCCCGATGATCCATTAGATTTTGGATAAGGCTTGAAATATAGCAACTGAACTGAGAAGTGCGAAGATCTCTTCCCTCTCTTGATGGATTTTTCCTGCTGTTTGGATCCTTTGCATGCCAAATGTTATTAGGATCAATGACCAAAATCTCTTCCAGAAAGAAAAGGTGGTTTGTTTTGTGTGTGGTTCCTCCAGCATTGGTGCTAGAGCTTGGTTTGAGCTGCCAGGTGCTGTCTCTCCCATCTTCCTAGTGCTGTGGTGTCTCCAAGGTCTTGCAATACCAACACAGCTGTGACTAACAGTACTGCATAGAGTAAGGAAGGAGCCTCACTGCCAGCTTTGCATATCCCACTGAAATGGGCTGAGCTTTACTGGTAGATGTGGACAGTGACCTTGGGGTATTTAGCTGAACAAATTCTCATAACAAAACTGTTTTCTTATGCTGCATCTGGAGCCACTGTTCAGAGCCATCCACAAAACCTTTCCTTGGTCCTCTCCATTGTTGCACACTGATTTAGCCCAGAAAGCACCAAGACCAAAATAGTGGTCTTGGTCTGAAACTATTGGAAATGAAAAACCTCCCTCATTTCAAGGACCATGGCAGTACCATCTTGGTTAGATGGCTGCTGGGGACTCATTTTGTTCTAGCCCTGAGCTAAGCACCTGCCAGATCATTTTTCTGTTGCAGTGTCATTTTCTGTAAAAATAGAACTAATTATTAGATGTCACTAACACAACTTGTACCCATCCTAACAGCCCTAATAAATAGTGGAAAATTCATGAGGAAATACACTCAGACTTGGAATACAATGTTAATACTAATCATATAACTGAAAAATTTAGCTTCCCAAGAAAATCAATGGGGCAATGGTGTTCCTGTTGTTCTCTCCTGCCTGACTACAGCTACACAAACAACTCACCACTCCTTTGCCATCCTGCAAGGAGCTGCCTGTCTGCAGGTGGATATACCCTTGGATAAGTGCCAGTGTGCTTCCTTGGCCATAAAAACATGGGAAGCTGCTTTCTACCCACTTCAGTGTCATAGTGGGCAGCTGGACTCTTACTGGGGAGGAACAGACAGGCCAGAAATCAGCCCAAATTTATCTCATTCATGCAGCCATAGCCTGGAGCTGCTGCAAGACAGTTCTATTCCCAAAGTTTTATCTTTGGACCCTCTGGAGATAGTTATAATGGGCTGAAACATCTCCGAGAAAGGTGAAAAAAACCAGCCAACAGTGGTATCTTTGTCCAATCAGCAAATTTTTTTCCTGACAATCCGCCAGTGTGTGGCTGCCTGATGGTTTATATCCCTTCTCATATTTTTCTCTCCTAACACTTGTAACTGTGAATTCTCTCATTAGTCATACTGCACTCATTCCAGCACATCATTTAATATTTCTACATCAAAATACCATTTAGACAAAGATTAACTTATCTGAAATGCAGTTGCTGTCGTCACTTCCCTCTGTGCTGTATTTGTTCACTGCTCTATTCTTTTTTGAGGTAGTCATGCCAGGTAGCTTTTGATGAGTAACATACTGTTTGTCTGCTGTTGTCATGTAGCCAACAAAGCCCCAAAGATGTCATCAGAAGTAAAAATGAAGCCCATTGCATGGTACTGAAATTATCTTTTCTGCATAAGCCTGTGTGCTCTTTTCCATACCATTCTCTCCATCCCTCTTTGGAAAACATCTTGCTTATTTGCACAAAAAGAAAGTACAAATCCCCTAGACTTCACTTGAAGGAAGTGGAACATCTCACTTGGAGTCATTTTATGAATAATTAAAAACCTAATTGCAGATACAAGATTGCATGGTACTGAAATTATCTTTTCTGCATAAGCCTGTGTGCTCTTTTCCATACCATTCTCTCCATCCCTCTTTGGAAAACATCTTGCTTATTTGCACAAAAAGAAAGTACAAATCCCCTAGACTTCACTTGAAGGAAGTGGAACATCTCACTTGGAGTCATTTTATGAATAATTAAAAACCTAATTGCAGATACAAGTTGTTGAGTGCAGAACATTGTGGCTACAGCCACTGGAGAGAGGCAAATTGTCCCTGTTTAGGTTGGTGTGAGACCGTGCCCATTTCTTGGCTAAACAGTCATGCACCATGGATGTTTGCAAGCTTAAGCTAATTTATGTTACTGTTGAAAATGTGTTTGCAAGTAAAGTACTCTGCTTCAAAAATTTGTTGAGCTGTATTGCCATGTAGAAGTGGCCAGCAGAATGCACTGTACGTGCAGCAGAGATAGAATTTGGATCATTGCTCAATGCCCTCAGGGACAGGGTTAATAAAGCAAAAGGGAACAGAGCACCAAAGCACTGTTGATAACTGTATGTGCACCAGAGATCATTTCATTGGCTTTGTGGAGGAGGTTTCTATCATGTAATTGCTCAATATTCAAAGCAATACTTGATATTGCTTATCCAGACATCTACAGTTCCAACGAGAAAAATATATAGACTGACAAAAGGGGCAGTGTTGGGAAAGTCACAGCAGGAGTTGCAATGAAAAAGCAACTAGCCAAAGAAAAAAATTTTGTAATCAAGCACTGTGACATAAAGGTTGGTCCAGGATCTGTAATGAAACTCAAACTTTGAATAGCAAAGGTGTAATTCTGGAAGGAATGAAGATGTCCTCACTCTGATTTGAAGTATTATTCCCATCACAAAAATAAGAATGAAGGTTAAGGGTCTGCCCAACACCACACAGCAGAGAACTAAGCAAACGTGGCACCTCGTCATTGCTGCATCTGATACCATTTCCTTTCACCATGTAGTTTCTCCTTTCTTGGAACAGTAGGTCCAACGTAACTTGTGAGGGCATCAGCAGATAAAGAACTTCTGATCGGGGAAGGTTTTAAACAAGAGTAAGAAGGAAAAGGAGACTGCTGTGTATTGCTCCTGGCAGAAGCAGAGAGAGCAGCCTAAGAGCAGCGTGGAGCTGAGGGTGCAGGAGACAAGAACAACGAGCAGAGCTGTCAAAACAACATCAACTATCTCTGGAGGGGAGGCCTGGGAGATGCCCACATGCCCTTTATTACACAGGAAAGGATTTGAGGATCTGAACCAGAGGGTATAGCAGAAGGAGGAGGAAAGAGAGACACCTGCAAGCCATTTGCAGGCAGCATTGTCCCCCAGAGACAGGTCCAACTGGGGGAAGGAGGGAACCTGGCCAACCTGGGACCCAGCTGTAATTTTAACAACCAGATAACAGGCTCAATGCCCAGCCTGAGCGCAAGAGCCTGGATGTTTTCCTCCAGCAGCTAGGTCACCTTTTCATTTCTCACCCTGCACCGACAAGTTCCACTTGAGCATGATTTGCTGTTATAGGGACACAGATAAACCAAGCCAGACACTGCCAGATCAGCAAGCTTTGGGGTGGCCACACAATCACACTCATGCTGGAGGAGCAGTTTGAGTCAGGCTTTTATAAAGTGGCCTTAGAAGTCACAGGACAGTGGCTTCCACTCTCTCTTCTTTCTAGTAAAGGCTCACAGGGGGTCTCAAACTGGCTGTCCTGGCTGGGCAGAATTCTTCAGGGGTGGGAGGGGGAAGGACCTGACACAGTTTGTTTTGCACATGTTTTAATCAGCAGAGAAATGCTTCATGAGCAGTCTTGTACGTGCCAGAAACAATCCTCCTACACAGAGTTGTCAGTGATATTATACAGAGTGAGAAGGCAAAGAATGCTCAAGCTCATATGGGCCAGAGCTGCTATTTTCAGGGTCAGATCGAGAGCCTGAGGGCTGAGCTCTGACTTGGGAGAAAACTTTCCTCTCAGTGCTGTTGGACAGAGTGAACAGGCTCTGTGCTGGGGCAGAGGAGGTGAGGGGGTGTCAGGAATCCCCTGCAGAAGCCATGGCTTTTTATGACAAGCAGTTAAAGCTGGGGCTTTGCACAATAGCTTGAATGAACAAGTGCATGTCTTTCCTCCTCTGAGCTTGTATTTGTCCTTCTCAGCAGTGCTAGATTGTTGTTCCCCTGCAGCCCAGTGACTGATGCCTACAAGATAATGCTGAGTTTGGACTGCTGGGAACTTATAATTACTTCTTTTGAAAGTCTATGCAGTATTTACATATATGTGTGTGCATATATATATATATATATGCCAATTAAGCTGTTGTTCATCTATCAATACCCTGTACATCCTCTTTAACAAAGACTTAGACACTAAATAAAGGGTCACAGATTGTAGGGGTTTAACTCTACTCATCTTGCCACTAACAGCTGAAGTACTCTTGCCTTCAGTGGGGTGATAAGCCTGGGTCATGCTTTGGTACTGTGATGATCTGTGCCTAAAACAGAGATTGATAGATCCTTATTCAAGTTTGGATTTTTATTTCTTTTGGGAAAGAAATTCTCTTTTCAGTGTGTCTGTAGTAATACAACCCCCCTTTTGAGCATTATAATAGTTATTGCTGATAAGAATTACTGTAATGATCAGTAGCAAAATCCTCTGGCAAGGAACTCCTCACACAAGAAATACTGCACTCTCTTCAAAATTGCTGGCAGAGAATTGCCCAGAGATATACCAGTCATATCCTCCAGTCCTTTACCCCACTGGAAGCAGGAAGAAATAACAGCAAAGCCAACGAGTTGGTTGTTCCCCAAGACCTGTACCCACCACCAAATCAGAACAAGGTATGCTGGTGCACAAATGGACTCTGCCATGGGAAAAAGTTTTACTCCCAGCAGCTTCCTAGGACTGCTGTGGAGAGTGCAAGACTTCTCATCTGCAGGTCTTATCCTACCCAACACAAGCAGTTTAAGCACAGACTATTAAAGATCCCCTCACCTTGCATGGGCTCATGATCAAGTTGTAATTGCTCAGCTATTGCATCTGTTTGCCTAATTAAAACCAGCTGTCTCTGCTAGCTCCCATCCAAGAACAGCTGTGCAAATACATTTTTTACTGTTAATGTAAAGAACTATTTTGTGGCCTCTGCCCTAACTGGCTCTTCAAAAGCAGCATTGGTGTTTTATTTCTTTCCAAGTTCACACAAAAATGTAATTCTCCAAAACAATCAGTTCCTATCCTTTCCTACTATCCAGCACAAGACCCAAGACATTTCCCATTTATATAGATTTATTGCCTAGTAATTATAGTTCATGAAATCCATTCACAGTAAAGTGTGTCCTGGATACTCCAACTCATCCTGGCAAACCAAATGTTTAACATCATGAGGGGTATAAAAATATAAGCAACCATGTTTGAATCACTTCTAGTATAACATTAATTTGCAGTATCTGGCAGTGTTTATAGTATAAATCACACTTTAGAGATGATAAAATACTCTGAGATTATCTAGTTCAACTGTTTTTTTATAAGTATGTATTTTCTGCTGGCTTCATCAAAACCTAATTTGAGAAATACCTCCATGTATGAGATTTCCACTGCTTCCCTTTGGGATTATCCAACAACTTGACAGAAATCTCCATTAGGAAATGTATCCTGACATTTAAAACTACAGTTTCCAATGCTCAGTATAATCTTTTTACTCCTTTTAGAATCTCATTCCCTTCCCTTTCTTTCTTCCTCCAGTGTTCACAGCCTCCAGGTACTTGCAGCTAGTTCAAACATCCTGTTGTTTTTCACTGTCTCTCCCAGGTAACGTGCACTAGTATAAGCAATGACACTTCTCCAGCTCTGCTTCTCTCCAGGTCAGGAATCACCCTACAACTCTTGAACATGGTTTTGCCAGCAGCAGAGAAAAGAAAGGACTGGTAAGGACAGGTCAGCAGCCAAAGCAAACTGTCACTTTCACACAAGGGAGCCATTTCCAGTATTTTGTATTATTTCACTTTTAATAGGTGTTTTTTCCCCCTGTGGTAATGGTTCAATCAGCTTTCCTTTAGCTGAACCAATCCTTCAACAAGAAAACAGGAGCAACCAAGCGAGACATATTTGGAGCTAAAGGCAGCTGCTGTTTACTTGTGTATTTTGTTTTCTCACAGAAGTGCTTGGTACGTTGTGGCCTTGACACTGAGTAAGGAGAGATTGTGTGCATGGGGCATATAAAGTGCATATTCCACTCCTTGGCAGGAGTCCCTTGGCAGCAGCAGCTTAATGCACAGTTCAGCACCCTGACTTCCTCCTCCTGACCCCCTGCTTTATTCTACACTTGATACACGTGAGCACTCACCCCTCTGCTTGCTCAGTGCCCTTGTCAGAACATAAGAGGTGGAGCTGTGGCCTTGGCTCGAGTCAGTTCAAAATTCCCACTGAATCCTCCCAGGCCAGGATTTCACTTTAAATGACTGTTCTTCAGAAGCAGTGAAGGATTAAAACTGTGCCACATGAGTGCACTGGTTAAAATGGAAGACTTGCTAAGCAGTTACAGGGTCCAAAAAGAGTTACAGAGGGTCAGGTTTCCAGTTCAGTGAACCCTGTCAACTGTCCCAGGGCACTGCCTTGCTTGAGAGAACAGAGTTGCCATACACATGCACCAACGAAAATTAGAGGCTGTGATTTACAAAGCTCAGGGCATTGTAGGCACAAAATCTGTTTGCTTTTACGCTGATTGGGAATCAGATTCCTACTAGATCCAAGCCCAGGAAGGCACACGCTCTCCTCTAAGTTCAGAGAAGGGAGGTTTTCTGGATTTGACAATGCCTGGAATTGCCACAGCACCTGTAACAGCTCCACTTGACACTCCAGCCCACATGGCTCCTGGAAGAGGTGCAAGGTCTGCTGAGAGCCACATGCCACTGCCAGCAGAGAGCTGTGCTGGCAGGTGCAGTCACTGCTTTGGTGACCACCAGGCTGCATTGCTCCCTCTGCATCACTGCTTTTTGTCATAGAGGAAGCTGGCAGCAAGGACATCGGGGAGGGACTGAGATTATTGGAAAGGGAAGCAATGAAGGAAAGAATCCAAGGCACAGAGAAAATCTTTCCCTTTCAGCATCTCTGACCTTGTAGGAGTTTGGTACCTACATGCTCATACCACTTGAACAGAAGAAAGGCAACATAGGGTGCACATCAGACAGTTATCTGTGCTGTTTTACTTATGCATATATATATTGCATCAAGCTCTGAACTGTTTAATTGCCAACAATTTAGCTGTATTTTAAATAAATGCACAACAGGGTTGTTTCTGTTTTCCTCTTTAAAAATGTTTGAACCAAACACCTGGGCCAAACTAGACAGCCCCATCTCTCTTTTACTGAGGGCAAAGCTACTGCATGATCATCTTCCAACATGCTGCAACCTGCAGCTGGAAGAATAAACCCCTTCTCGTACAGATGAAGTGTTTGTACAACAGTGACCTGCAGCAATGGTAAGACCAACACAACAAAAAATATCAGGTTCACCTACTTCTCTGCCCACTTTCCTGCTTGAAAACATTATCAACTGGATGAGGTTGGTGCATAACCAGAGAAGCACCTCAGACCTTCCTACAAGCTCCTGTTCCTGAGGATATTCCCTTCTTATTCCCCAAAAGTCATATCTCTGAGGAGGTAAAATGCTTCTTTTCCCACTTTAGCACCTTCAAAAGGATCCAGGTGAGGCAGGGTGTAAGAAGTAGGACAAACCAGAATGCCACAGAGCCAAAGTTCAGCTGAGCTCCTGCATACACCTCTCCTGCTGACAGCCTACAGCAGAGCCAGTCCTACCAGCACAGCACAAGCATGGGCACTTGTCAACATCCCATTTTGAGCAAAGGAGACCTATCTGTACTAAGCTCTACAGGAGCAAGAGGTTTTCCATGGGGCCAGCAAACCAAATGCCCCCACATTACCTCCACTTCTAACACACACTTGGTGCACTGATCATTACTCTGAACATGTACCAAAAAACATCTCTACAGTGCCAGGATTCCAAATGTATAGGATGGAAAGGCCTTAAGATATATAATTCTAGGCCTTAAATGAACGACCATTCTGGATGCAAACCTGAATTCAGTGCAAGGTCAGATTTGTTCTTGTTCGAAATATCAGGTCATGACATAATTTGTAGCATGAATATGTGGGTCAAAAATTCTGCAGCTTTCTGACAAACCCTGGCCCATTGCAACATGCAGCTCTCTCCTGTGAGAGTGCAGTGTGAAGATCTACACTCTGTCCTGTCATGTCTGCAAGGTATTTCATCAGTCACCAGGCTGTTCTGCAATGTGCTTAACAGTAAAGTTGTGCAAGTTCAAAGAAAGTGAAGGCAAAGAGCAACTTTGGCAATCCCTGCCCAGGCCAGTGAAGGTGATGAAGGCTGAGAATGGTCCTGCCATTCAGTCACATTACAGGTGGTGATTAGATATTTGCAGAGGGTTTTGCAGGTGTTTGCAGTGCTGAAGCAAGGAAAAGGGTCTGAAAAGAAATACATATAAGCTTTTTTATTGCATCAAGCTGGTTGACTAAATGCAGCAAAGAGTGTAAAGTTTCATGTCTGTGGTTTATAATACCTTTATCAAAAAAATAGTAATCAGCACTAATTGTAATCAATGCTCCTTTGCAAAAGAACAGCCAAGGAAGGGAGCTGAGCCTGAGGGAATGGATTTAATCAGTTTCATGGACATTTGGCCCGATTAATATAACTGGAACTGGTATTCTATCTTGTTTAATGAAAGAAAGTCTTGCCAACTCACCACCACTAAACCCCCAGACCAATCACGAGAACTAGTCTTAACATTAGATCAGGGAGGGGAAAGAAATACAAACAACAACCACCAACACAAAACCACATATGTCTTGCACTTCCACAAAACTTTCTCCTGTTCCAAATGACTGCAAGAGCTGACAGCGGAGTTTAAAAACACCTCACTTTGCTCTCTAGAAATGGATACATTTAGCTCGTTCACACTCAAATGTGAGATGGGGTCTTCATTCCCCTATGCATGGTGGGGTGTTTTTTTCATGTTGCTTTTCTAATCTGAGGGATATACACCAAAACCCATGGTTTCCAGGAGCAGAGGCAATGCATCCAGACAGGAATGACAACATGCAAGCAACCTGGCAAAACATACATGCTGGCCTGAACAGTAACTTGGGATGCACCTGAATTTTTTTCACATGTTATGTGCACGTGAGGATTGTTCAACGAAAGGTGCTGAAGTGGTGGAGGCTGAAGTCCCATATTGATCTCCCCAACAGGCAACAGCAACAGAACGTGCCCTGGCCCTGACCCCCATGACCAGCTGCAGGGGTAGCCACTCTTGCCTGAGCACTGGGCCCCCCATTGAGAAAGCCAGTGCACAGGGCAGCTAATGTCACCACTCTGATGGTCAGGCAGAGGATGTTTATCTACTGGGTGTATGTACTTTTTCCCATCAGAAGACAGTTTCATTTAATACTGCTAAACATCTCCAAGGTATTTCTTATGGCTCATAACCTGACACTGCAAACTACAGGGGAAATCTGCACAGTGGGTGCTTTTTACAGAATGGTGGTATTAGGGCCTGTCTCTGGCAATTCATGCAGCATCATCTTGCCTGTTCCAGGGATGCTGGAGAAAGCAATACTTATTTTCTGATCACAGACAAGGATGCAACTAGTTCACAAAAAAACCCTTACCTTTAATAAAGGTTAAAGCAATTAAAAGCTGACTCAAAAGTTTGGTGATGAGATACAAAGCCTTTTTGCCTCTAGATAACTAGTGCTAATTATATAGATTTTATTTTATGATGGTGCTGCAAAGGCATGATAACTCAGGGAGTTTCTGGGTGAAATGGGTCCAGTTCTACTCAGACAGACCTTCAGGTAATGGAAACCTGTAGACAGGCCCCTGGCTTGTTATCTTATCTTCAGGGCCAAGGCTTGAAAATCCTTTAACAAAGACTTGCTTTCAAAGATGGCTCTTCCCTGTTGAGAAACAAACCATGTTTCTGCCATCTTTCCAACAGCACAGTGGTAAAAAGGAGTTTTACAGACAGTCCTGGAGACAAGATTCCCCACAATGAAGGCTTGCAGTCCAAATAAAAAGCCAGAGTAATAAGAGAACACAAAAGAAGAAATAGGGGAAAAAATTGTAAAGCAACTGAAGCACACTGATTGGGGTCCTTTGGGATACTCCACTGGAGCTGTCCTGGGGAGTAGCAGATAATCCCAGGACTTTGACTCCGAAAACTTTTGCCAACAGCATCCTTTGGTCCTAGTAACATAATAGCCAAACACCTCAAAAGGGGCTGCCAAATGCATTTGGATTCCCTTGGGGCTAATTATAGATTTTAAAGTTGTGGAGGGAACGGGTGTTTCCTCCATTAAAAAAAAAAAGTTTAATTGTAGAACTCCACACCTCCTTCCTTTCTAATGCAACGCACATAGGGAACCTCGTGCATAACTACAAAGTGCATATTGTTCTATGTCAGCAGATAAATAATTTGCCATCTGAAGACTTGGAAGCTGTTCTCTTAGTTCAGGATTATTGTTCCACTTGAAGCATGAAGTTGGCAGTTTTACTTTCTTCTTCTTCCCGAGAGAATTGGATCACTCTAAGACTTGAGTAACTTCCAGGCTAATAGCTCACCGAGATATTTGTGTGCACACACACATGCATTCCTCTGAAAGAAGATAGGTGGAGGGGTGATTCCATGTCTTTTATTGTCATGCATTCTTAACTATAGATTGCAACTATAATGTTGCAACTGTTGCCTTTTGAATTTCTTTCAGTGATATTTAAACTCTCTGATATTCTATCAGCCAAAAGTTTAAAGGGAGGAGGAAAGGACTGTGTTGCTGGTTGAAGGTTTGTATCTGATTTCCTTTTTTAAAACAAAAAAAAAAAAGGTATGGGAATGAATTTTTACTAACACACAGCTGACCAGGGTATTGCTATGTAATCATGTCTGTCCATTATGGCAACCTCTCCCTTCCTATGCTACTGCAGCAATCAAAGAAACACATGCTTTCTGGCAGGCATGGACTAGTCTCAAACCCCATTTTTCAAACCAAGGGGAAGTCCAGATCCTTATCCAGTAACTCTGTTCCTATTTCTCATTAGTCCGGAAAAACAAAGATCAATACAAACCTCCGTCAAGAGAGCAAATTCCTAATGTGATTATGCTTTTATTCTGGTATTCTTAATAGTCATTAAAATTCTCTTGAAGAAGAATGTTTTTCATTGACTTCAGCAAGCTTTGGATGTGAAACAATCTGGAGGTTTGTGACAAAATGTTATTTTGACAGAAAACACAGACTAGCTGAAATTGAAACAGTTCCTGGGAATAGCTTTCACAGTGACAGCTCAGTAAAAACGCTGTTGTTATCTCAGGTCCACGATGTACTTTTCAGAACCAGAGCAGGAAGAGAAAACATGAAGTAGCAAAGTACTGTTGGCCAGGCCATCCACTCTGATACAGCAGGCTGAGAGTCAGGTTCAGACTGTGAATTGAAACACGTCTCAGCTGCTCGAAGAGAATCCAAATTACCAGGGCTTTAACTAGTTTCAATGGGCTGCTTCTGCTCTCCAGTTTGGGAGCTGTCAGTCTGTCTCAGCATGGAGCAGGACTATTTTTTGAAGGTTTCAAGTGTTCTTCAGGATAGGAAAAAACATTTCCTGCCAGCTGTACTTTAAATTGGGCCATAAAGCTTTACATTTAAAAACAATTTTGAAACATGACTCAAACAAGATGCCCTCAGGGCTGCACACTGAAGACAACAGCAGCTCTGCCATCAGCTTTGATGAGCACTCAGCTGTACATTTGGAGCCCCACATTTCACTGAAATATTTATACCTCTGTAGGAGAGAGAGGGAGCATTCTACCTAGAAGAAAAAAATGTGTGTAGTGCTCACAATCTCATTGTGGACCTCTGATCATATCAGAGATGCAGATGCAATTGCCCAGACAAAGAAAAACTTGTTGACCTTGAAAATTAGACAGAGAACTCAAACAGTGTTAAGATTAACATTCAGAGAAGTAAACAGAACTAAGGAGGTTTCTACTGCTGCAAAAACAAGTGCCCAAAGCCTCATCTGACATTAAATGGCATACTTGCTGTGAATTCAAGAAGGTGATATTGATTTACACCTGCTAGGAAGTCATTGCAAAAAGAGTTTGTAAAATAGAATCAGTATTCAGGGAAAATTTTGTATGCTTTAAGTCTGGGAGAGCTCCAAGAATAAAGGACCTTCTAGCCAGAAGTTGTATTTGAAAAGGACAGAAAAGAAGCAGCTGAGATCTGGCACAGTGCTGTGTACAAGACATGCTGAAAGGGGTGCATAGATGAATTTCATCCTTCCAAAAGTCATCTTGTATCACACCTCAGACACTCCACTGGCACACAGCACACTGAGGGCACACACACTCATGGGCCAGAATCACATCGTGTGCAGTAACAACTCTGCAAGAAAAAAACAGTCTGTTTTCTTAAAAATAAAAAAATAAAAAAAAAACACTGAATAGCTTAGTGCATGTCAGAGAAGGGCACAAAATTTAAGGTTTGTTGGTTTTTTCATATTTTTAACAGCTCACAAGAGCAGATGGATTGGAATGGGGTTACACAAGGATTGCGTTAAACCCTATGGTACATTCCCAAGCCTTGTTTGTCTGAACAGTTGCCTCCAAGTACAGACACTTATCAATGGAAGCCTAAGCAAATTTCAGGACAAGCTTTATTTTATTTTTTTTTCCTGACTTGAACATCAAGGTCTTCCAGGGCTGCAGTTGCTGTAGCAACAGGAAGGAACTCATTAAATGATCAACCTGAAGGCCAAAGCTATCAGAGTTGAAATGACCAGAAGTTAATATTTAACCTAAATCCTCATACTTGTTTAAAAACATGCAGCTCCCTTGTATGAGCAGTTGCCTCATGGACCTACTTCAAAAATAGCTGTAGAACCACGATACAACTGAAATTTTCATACACGTCCCAAAATAATGTCCAGTTCCTCAGTGGGGCAGGCTCTGACAGCTGCTTCCTGCCAGAAATCATGCAACAACATAGTTAGGCAGAGACTTACTTTCTCTTGTCTTTTGTGTCTGACAGTCACTTAATATGCAAGTGTCTAAGCATGTTGTTTTTAATGACCTCCACAGTCTAATGGCATAGCACATTATTTTGGTTTAAAAGCTAAAGAGAATGAGTGTGATCCATTTTTAGCACCATTAGATTCTGTCCTTCGGACAACCATTCCAGGGACAAGTTATGCTTTGCCTTGGGCCCAGCAGGCAGAACCAAATGAAAATAGATTGCTGCAGCAAAAATTATATGACCCATCCCCTACTATTGCTTAAACATGCCTAGCCTCCCTCATTGCTGTTTCAAGTGTCTGGCAGGCCATGATTTCCACAGCTTTCAATGCTAACTGCTGGTTTTCATCAATGAAATAGCATCTGTGGACAGTCAGGAGGGACCTGTTAACTGGGGCTGCTTTAGGCTTGTCCACCAGCAAAACAAGGGCACACTAAGGATGGCCCTCATTTGGTCAGCTCTTACTTTAGCTTCATAAAGCAACAGATTTTCAGTACATGAGTGCCAAAGGGTCTCATTAGACCATTGCATTCAGTAATTTCTTGTGGCCATGATAAGGCCAGACTAGGTCTCAGGTGTCTCTGACAACACCCATCCCAACTGAACATAGCTTTTAATGAAAATACTAGAGGAAAAAATGCATCTCTACTTCCTATTACCAATCCTGGCTCAAAGGAGGGTTCTGTCAGCCCTGGAAGTATTTCTCTGCCGACAATTTCTTTTTGAGAGATCTCACTGCAGGTAGTAGTTGCTGACACAAAACATTTATGCGCTACCAGAAACCACTAGAACAGTAATGTTCAATTATTCCCCGTCCTAACTCAAAGGCAGAGTTTCTCCAGGAGGGATAGGGCATGGCAAGCCTATTTCATGGGATTTCTCCAGGCTATTAAGGCTTTTAATACACAGAAGAAATGACAGTTGACTGCCATTTGTGACCTAAATAAACATCATTTTCTGATTCTAATTAAACAACAGCAGATCTCAGGCAGAAAAATGCAGGTCAAGCAATCAAATGCAGTGACATACACGTCACTGAAGCATAACACTTCCTAATACATCTGATTCCTCTTCCACTAGATATCAAATCCAGTGTGAAGACCACAACAGTAATTCCAACATTCAGGTTTTGCAAAATCACTACATAAAATAAATCTGTGAAGCTGATTATGTTATCCAACAGCTTCACAAAAACAATCTTTGTTACCACTGTTGATGGAGTGGGAGGACCCAAAGCTTTATGAACATGTTCAAGGAGCCCAGCCCAGCTGTAACTGCCTGTCGTGGACTCACACAACTCTTAGTGTGAACCTGACATCTCCTTTACACCACTCCAGCTGGAGGCAGTTAGGGGAGAGTCTGTCTTAATCCAGTGCAAGATTATTTGTTTAACTATAAAGAGGCATCATTTTTAATTACATTGTTGGGTCTCTTGCAGAGCTAGAAAGTAGTGTAGAAAGACCCGAGACATTCACCCACACACCTTAACATGCCCCAGTTAGACAGTACCCTACTTCAGGTTTTTTTACTATCCTTTTGCCCCTTGTTCAGCATGTTTCAGCTGACCCTGTGAGGGAGCAGAAATAGCAGTGTGGCTGGCAGGGCCATACACCACAGCTTGCAAACAGGAATGGGAAGGTCAGAAAAGCAGCCATCGTGATGAATGCATCTGCTTAGGCCTTTTTGAGCTACCCTCACCTCATAGCACATAAATGACACTTGTCATCATGAGACCTTGATCGTCCCTTCCCAGAGACCCTATGTCAGGGTCTGGCATGCCCTGGGTACATTTGTCCTCTCAGGTCCTCCTGTGACTCCTTCATCCTTCATCCCCATATTCAGCTTTGACATAAATGACCATGAATCCAAACAGGAAAGGTTTGCTTCAATCACCTCTGCACTGATGGTGTGAAAGGAGTGCTCTGCAGTTCAGAGGAGATATTTCTGCATGGGTAATGATTAGAGCATACTCTGAGCCATCCCAAGGAACATCTCTCCAAGCAGTAAACCCGAGAAAAAAAGAAAATAAAAAAATCTCCACAAAACAAACCATCAGCAAAACTCAGTTTTGCTGTTGTTCTATCTCCTAGCTGCTTTCTGCAAGCTGCAAACTCCAAGGAGGAAGTGCATTTGGACTTTACACACTTATGGTCTGCATGGAGAGAGGCTGGGAAGGATTCCTGTGTGTCCCTTCTCTCAAATATTCCCCTGTACAATCTAACTGCAACCTGCAGATCTGCAGCTGTCAGAGAGTTGTCTCTCTCTGTGCTTGGTAATCTGAGGCTTTGCAAGCCAGCAGTAGCTGCTTGCCTCGCCAGCCTTCCTAAGGCAACACTTGTTCAGCAAACACGAATATGTTTACTGTGGAAACTTTGTACTTGCCTTACTGCCCTCGCTCTTTGCCAGGTGTTTTTCTTTTTATACCCACAGGAGATGCAGAGCCATGTTCTAATATAGAAATATAGGTTCTTGTGTATGTGTTTATTAATAAACCAATGGGTAAATCTATTTGCTCCACTGCCTCATTTGGGTGATTTATTCAGTTATTTTTAGACCTGTTAGACATACAGACTCAAAGCAGCAACACTGGGGGCTGGCTATTGTAATTTATTGAAGCTACATTCACAGACTGATTTTTCCAGAGAGGGAAAAGAAAAAAGAAAAGAATAAATCAAAGAGGAGATGCAGCTATAAGGGCACCCAGCACAAATCAACCCTTTTTTTCCTCTCACCAGTTTTAAGTTGATGCCATTATTGTCTTTGCTGGTGGTGCCCTGGGGATAAGTTGGCAAGAAATTCAGTGCTCAGGTAAACCAGGACCCCCTCTCAGGGATGCAGTACAGAATCATGCCTAAGCATCCCAATAGCACTGCTTAGAACATCATCATTTTGTACTGTCTATGGGAATATATATACACATGTGTAAGAGATCATGGGTTTATCATCTACTATAAAAAAGGAGCTTGAGATACTGCTTTCATACCCCCAGCTTCAGGGCAGACCAGAAGCAGACTGTGCAGCCCTGTGAATAAGGCATACAATGCAGAAGGGAATGAGAATGAAGGGGCTACAGCCCCTGGTGTCTCCCCTTCTTTCCCCACAAGAAATCTGAGAGATGCTGGGCATTCAACCCAAACCAACACTTATCCCACTAAGATCCAGCCATGTAGGGATTCTCCCAGCCAAAAATCACCTTAAAAAAACCCTAGTGTCATCTGCAAGTGAAAAGATAAAAACAAAAAACCTCCTTTCCTCCTGGGGGAATGCTTTTACTTCCTGAGAACGCAGTCCTACCCAGATCCACGAGGACACACCACAAGGAGTGGACTTAACACAGCACAGTCAGACAAGAGGTGGCTGATGAGATGTGCCACAAAGCATGAGCTCCTAACTGGTTGTGGGTCAGTCAGGGTCCCCAAATGGTTTTACTCTGACAAGACCATTCTTGCTGGTTCCTGGGCCTTGTCTCCCTCTGAAAATAGCACAGAGCCTCCCCAAGGTGTCTGCTATGGGTTTCATATCCCTCTTGGGATGCAGACACAGCTGAACAAGCACTTTTGCTGTTTCTAGCATCCTCCTGCTACCCTGTTGCAATAAGCAGAGTTGATTGTCAGCTTCAGCCAAATAAGCAAGCATAAATGCCAGTAAAAGAAAACATTGCATACATCCCTCATCTGGAAATTATTTTTGTTTGTATTTATGTTCCCACATGTTGTCAGGGTGATGTCTGGGCTTGAGCCCACACGTGGAAAAATCTGGACTGTGCCCTGTACTAGGAAACAGTCTAGCTCAGAGGCAAAACTCTGTTTGCTCCTCCTTGCTTCACAAAAAAAAAACAGCCTGTGTGCTTGCCTTTATGGTTCAGAGCACAGCCTCTGTCATCCAGAGAAGAGGAAAATAAAGAATCGAAAATAGGTTTATTTTTACACTAGGACACTGGAGCAGGAGGAACCCCTCTCATCTGTGCCAAGAGAAGAAAAAGAATAGGTCCAGAAAGGAGCACAATCTCTTGAGTGACACTTTGTGGCACAGCCCAGTCTCAACCACCTGAACTGAACAGGGACCTAGCCCATATTCCCCTGAGAAGAGCCAAACACAAACAGGACACTAAGCTCAAACACTTCAGTTAGATAACACCTCGACTTCCTGACAGTCAAGCACAATTCATCACTGCCTGGGCTTAAACACCAGCAAACAGGTTTAGCCACCAGCCTCAAGCCTCTTTCACCCCTGCACAGACACCATTTCCTCAAAAAAACCCAGAAGGTTCAACTTTGTCTGTCACAGCCTCCCCAGTACAGTACCTGCTGAAGATTCATTCCTGAAAGCATCTCACTACACAGGCCAGCTGCTCCTTGTTGTAGCCTCCCTCCTTGCTCACTCCCTGAAGGTACCTGCACCCAAACCACCTCCCCAGCAGCCACAAGCACTGCACCACCATCCCATCCACTCCCATCCTTATGGGATCCTGGAGATGCCTCAACTCTGATTAGACCCAGGTGAGATTCCCAGCTCCCTCCCAGATCAGCCCAGCAAGCAAAGTTGTTAGCCCAGAGGGGGAAAGTTGCATGAGTACAAACTGAGTGAGAAGCTATGGCACTGACATATTCAGTAATGTTTTAGCCTTCACTGACAGAGCCAGGTTTTTTTGTCAGTCTCTGCACTCACAGCATGAACAGGAGAGGTTTCAAATCCATGTGCTGCTGCTTATCAGCCTGGAAACCACAGGCTCAACCACAGGCTCACAGATTAAACATGAGGCATGACATCAAAGGCTGCAAATCATGTTTCCACCATTGCCAGGGAGGTCCACCTTGTCCTTGTGCCCATCCAAAAATTAGAGGAGCCAATGCCTCTGCATTGCTTCAGCAATACAGCTGACCAGAGACAGCAAAGCCTGGTGGAGAGTGGCTGATCTTAGGAATGACTGAGAATATGACCCTGAAGATGCAAACAACTTCTCTCTGCCAGAGTTTTTCTCTTTTCCTTCATGATGGTTGCTGTCTCATTGCAACACTAATCAGAAGTATCATTCTGCTGTTGCTGCCCCCACTTTGAGTCTTCAATTCTCTCCTGTGTTGGACTGAATTAGGCAAATGGCCGATCATGAGTAGAGGCTATGTGTTGATGCCAGGCAAGGGGAACAGAAAAAGAGTTTTATCATATGGTTGTATTTAGAGGTGGCATCCATGGGACTCTGAAGTGGATAAGCAGGAAACAATGGACATCAACCCATGAAAATGTCCACAAACATGAAAAAAAGTCTGTTCCAGTAAGCTGTTCATGCTTTGGTCATAAAAAATCACATTTCTGGGGTTGCTGAAATATGAAGGAAAAGTTAACATCAAAGAGAACTGCTGAGGTTTGAACAAAGGCATGTAATTCTTGAAATTCACATCTGGCCAAAAAAAACAGGCATAAAAATATTTTACAAAAACTGGGAAAAAAAATCTGAAATTAATTTGATTTAAAAGTTTTGACTGGTGCTTGAACTAGAATAAGAGAGGAAGTGCCAACAGCAGAGACAAGTGGCTTAGGGAGAGGCTTCCAGTTCATTTGCACACTGTTGTCCTCAGTCTCCTCTGTTAACAAAGTCAAAGATGTGGCCTCCTGAGGGGTCTTCAAGGACAAGCTTAGAGAAGATTTCACTCGTCATTCTCTCTGCATAGCTGTGTCACAACAACAAGCCCCCGAATAGCAATTCACTTAAATAAACCCTTGAGCTGGCTGCCACGTTTTGCACTAGAAACTTTATTTGTCTTTAAAATTAGCTCGTTCATAGAGTCTTTCTGGTAAAACCACAACATCCTCAGTTCACAAGGGGAGCCTCTATGGAAAGAAAGTGAGGAAGAAGGAGCATCACTTCAAAACACTCAACAGTGGCAGGTACAGGTGTTGCATAGCCACAGTGAGGGACCAACACACCAGCACAGCCAGCATCCCCAGTGACTGCCTGCCACCACGTTAGCAATTCTGCTGTCTCTCTTGCTCCCTTGCTCTCTCACATCTTCTAGTGAATGCTTTCTTTTTTTTTTTTCTAATGAAAATTGTTTTTATTCTTCTCAGCCACCTCAAATGTGCTTTATTAGTCCTGTGCATCTTATTAGACTGACAGCTGTGTCAGGCTATTAGCTCTGCGAATGTTCTGTGAAGAGGCTCTTCTTGCAAGGTTTCTCTCTGGGTTACACATACCTGCATAGTCACTATAGGGTAGGTAGAAACCTCTCCCTCAAGAGCACATCCCTCTAGCTAGTGACTAGTTATTTGTTGAACCAATAAACTGCCTTGAAAGTAGTAATTCGAATTTATCACAACAAAGAGTAGAGTTTATTAAATCCCACACAAATTAGCTGCAGAAGTTGAATGAAAGATCAGGATAAACAGCAGAGATTACATTGAGTTGGTTCTTCTGTACTAACTTTCAAAACTGCCACTCTTATGCAATCTAAAATGTTTGTATTAATAGATAACAGCTAGTGCATCAGGAGCAGGTCATTTTCTTTAAAACAAATGCATTTGGCAAGAGTAAGCAGAAAGTATCAAAGTGAAGGAAGGAAACATTGTAGGTAGATATATAGCAAATTACTCCAAGGTGCAAATTGGATTTTAGTGCAAGGAAATCTCTGAGGACACTAATCTGAGGACTCCTTTTGGTCACACCTTAAGGGTGACATCTTAAGCAGCATGGAGGTGCTTTATGGAGTGATAAAGGCAAGAAATAAACTTGAGCCGAACTTCTTTCTACTTAATGTGGGAGTCAACATATCCCCACAGAAGATGAAGAGCACAAACCCATCTTAGAGAGGTCACCAAGGGCCATTGCAGGGACTCAAATCCTCACAAGTGGATATAGCCAAGTTGTTCCCCTAATGCTCCCCAGGTCCTGAAGCAGCTGGAAGGGCCATAGAACACCTGTGCCAACATCACTCCTGCTAAGCCAACAAAATGAACATGTGTGTCATACCTTGTGCTTGACTTCATGCAGGTCGTAAGCCTATCCAGAGGGCTAAAAAGCATCCCCATTTCTTCCCCAGTGTGCTTCAAATAATTGCATCTATACACCAACGTGTGCACATCTCAAAATTGCAACAAATGATTAAGTTATGATTAACAGCTGGGTCTGAGGAGGAACTGGTATGTTGGAGCTTGCTCTACAGCTCTGTCACAAGTTCCCCAAGTACAATTGGTAAAATCATTTAATCCTTTCTGTGACTTTGCACAATGAAGGTGACAACTACTCTTCAGAGGACTGGAAAGGCTTAATTCCCCACTGGAAAGGATGTTCTGCTCCTCAGCTAGAAGATGCTACAGAGATGCCAAATACTGTTATTAATTTAGAACACCTAATTTGTTTGAATGAGATTAGCATGAAAATGCAGGAGCAAAGCTAGGAAGGTAGCTCCAGCTCTCCCTGGATTCACAGTCCTCCACCCACCAGGGATCAGTCAGAGTATCAGGTAACTTGCATGAAGTCATCAAGACCAATTCCAATTTGCTAATCATTCCTTTGTGCATGACAGAGATTGATGCACATTAAACTTACATGGGCATCACTGATCTCATGCTCAAGCCTGGATTATCTGCCAAGCAGTGCCAGTGATGCTGAGTGAGGGATGAGTGTCCAGGCAACAAGGCAGTGCTTGAGAAGGGCTGTTGTGAGTTTCAGTGCCAAAGAAAATCCACACTCTCTTGAAGAAAAGTCTTACTTATGTGTGTTTGTGTATCAGTTGTTGGAATACCCTGTTAGGAGACTAAAGGTCCCGGGTGGCAGATAAATGAACACCCTCCAGTTCTGCCATTAATTCCTAGGGATCAAATGGGAGAGTTTACCAGCGAGCTTGTCAGCTGTAACTAACTTGATTTTCTGAGAGGACAGATTGCACATCACCCTGTGCTCCCGTTCCAGCCAAAGCAGACCTTCCCCAAGAGCATCTGCCACTTCCAGAAAGTGGCAAACCAGTACCAAAGGCCATTTCCACATCAGCTGAGACCAAGAGGTCTCATTAGAGCAAAGGGCTTCCCACGTCAGCCGTGTCCCTGGATGCCCATATGCACTTCTCAGTTCCATGGTGCCACAGTGTCCTAGTCAGACCCGAGAAATGGCACAGGGGAGCCAAGGTCCAGCACAGGCAGAGGTCCATGAGACTGCTTGCTCCAGCATTGCCACCATTCAGTGCAGCCTGGGTGTTTTTCCAGCTATCCTGGCTGCAGGATTGCCGCTCTGACATAACGAAATTTCCAAGCCCTTTGCCCTCCCCAATGCATTATCTGTCACTAGGGACACATGGTCTGAATGAACCTAGTTCCAGCCAGCTCTTTAAGGTCCAGAACATGTTGTCCATGGAAAAACAAAACACACCAGAGAAACAAAAAGTGAGAGACTACCTGGCTGCCGTTTATAGACTTCTCAGAAAAAGTAAGCAGTCAACAGCCAAACTTGAACGTTCATGTCACTCCTTCACTTATGGAAGGTGAGTTTACTAAATGCCTGGACAATTTTCAGCCCAATAGCCCAATTCCTGTATTTGCAACCATAATGTTGGAATAAGTAGCAGGGCTTAAGCTGGTGCCCACTAAACTCAATAGGAAAGGCAGATGCCAGGAGCTTTTTTAGATACATAACAGTAATTCTTTGTACCTCTCTTTTTGTGGGCTACTGGACTCCACTGTCAGTCACATGCAAAACAATTCCTGGATAGATTTTTCCACTAAATACCTCAGACTGCCTTGTAATTATTGAGGCTCCTGGTACATGGTTCATATGGATAAACAATATTTCTGCTTTGGGAAGTGCTAAGAATCCCTTGAGTCAACTCCAAGAATCAGCTACAGATTCAGGCGAAAAATGTATCATACAAGGAAGGACCTGAGGGACTGGCAACAAGCAATTCCAACCCTTCCCTTTGTTACTACCAACTATCCAAGTCACAACCCTCTGACTACTATTCACTAAACCCCCTGATATAGAGCTGCTGTTGCCCCCGCACAGCACACACCAGCTGCTCCGACTCTGGCTACTAGTACGTTTCTCCTGCTCAACATGAAGAGCCCTTTCAGCAACAAGAGCCCATCACTCAATTTTTACTGGAAAAGACAGTGTCTCTTACGCCATGACTTGCTCCAGTTTCTGTTTTCCTTCCTCTGCTCCATTACAGAAAACTATAGGCCACGTTCACCTCAATTTTCTCTCCCTTTCAGGATGGTTATGAAACCAACACGAGAAGGGAAGGGTTACCATGCACCAGTGAAAGAAAGAGGAGAGCTGGATTCCCCAAGTTACTTGTCATTCATGTATTTCACTCCCATTTTACCTACCACTTTGGCTTGCTGCACTTAGCAGAGATGTAATCTTTGTCCTCTTCTCATGATGGCTAGACCCTTGTCTGTTGCTGCTCTAAACTGCAGATGTTTGAATAGCGATCTAGGGCTCAGTGAGATGCTGGCCAAGGTGTACACGCTCTGTAGGGCAGGATAGGTGACCTGCTGAAAGGTCTCTGCAATAGACTTCTCCAAGGGCTAAGAGTTTTCTCCAGTTTTAGCTCTGTAGGTCATCAAATACTTAAAAGGATTTTAAATCAGCCTAACCAAAAAAACATTAGAAAAGTAATATTTGGGTAGGGAACACAGCAAGAGATGAAGGATGTGCTCCACCTCCAGCTGCAGGAAGACCTGTACTGAGCTTGCAGAACAGTGCAAAGCTTAGACCTGTGAAACACTGAGTGCTGAGGAGCTACAAACCTCATGATCAGAAGATTCATTAAGTCCCATCCCTTTAGCTCTATGCAAACACACATGAGATGTTAAGGCTAGAAAATTCTTCACAATGTCTATTTTTCACACACCACACACCTTCGAACACCTCCAGAAAAACAGAAGAACCTAAAACCTGTGGGATAGGAGATTAAAAGCCACAAAAATATGAATGTCCCAGAAGGAATGAGCAAAGGAGTCAAAAGACCTGTTGGGATCTGCAGTTCCTGCCTTAGCTGGGAATTCTTTTCCCCGGATAAGCCATGGCAGTCACTGTCTTTGGCTTGTGCTGAAGCCAGTGGGAGCTTAGCACACTTCATTCTTTAAGAGCAATGTCTCTGAATAACAAGCAAGCAAAGCATGGCAATTGCTGAACTGAGTGAATAACGGGTTTCATAGGTGCTGTCAAAAGGGGAGAAGGAAAATCCCAGCTGGCTCCGAACAGCTTTCTATGTGTTGGCAGGTCCTTGGTATTTCTCCCAGACAGGGAGGGCAGGTCCAAGCTGAGAGCCCAAGTACAGCACATCCAGGCTTACATAACCCAAGGGGCCCAGGGTAATCATTAACACTGGCTTATTGCCATCAGCTTTGTGCTGGAGTCACCTGGTTGTTTGGATTAAATGTATAGTGGCCGTTTAGTCAAGAAGAAGGCTCCTGGCACAAGGAATTAAGTGAAAACAACCCCCAGGGAGGGCAGGAAACAGAAGCCTGTTGCAAACATTGTGGGGTTTAAACTCATGCCCTCCTCCAGGGAGCCAGATTTGCCACCTTTCATCACACCACCCTGCTCAATGGGCAGGTTTGTTTTCCATAGGGGTGCAGCTTCCTGAGCTCCCCACCCAAACTGCCAGGTGAAAAAGCCCCCACATAACACAGGTGAGGGGAGTAGAACCCTTCTTATAGAGTTTTTTCTTGATGACTCCCATATGTGGCACACCAGCAAGCAAGCTCTCATTCCCCTCTCCTTGGCATCCTTTCCAAAAGTAGACATTATCAGTGCAGCCTGACTTTACCTATGTCCCGTCTTTACCTTTCTTTACTTATCTGATGTCTCACTTACATGTCCTTCTGTAACCCTCACATGTTATTGGCATGTTGTCTGTGCCACTTTCCTGGGCAAAGGAGGTCTCACTTACATGTCCTTCTGTAACCCCCACATGTTATTGGCATGTCGTCTGTGCCACTTTCCTGGGCAAAGGAAACTTGGGACTTCTTGGTTCTGCTCCCATCTCCCCTCTGTGTTGCTCTGTGGTCTCGGACAGATCATTCTACTGCACTATGTTTAGCCACAGGTCACAGAAGTCAGGTCACCTTACAGAAACATCACTCTGCTCTTATTCCTCATGCTTAGTCCTTACCTCAAGTACAACCTTCTAGCCGACAGCTGCTTACCTCTCATAGCACTACTCCTTCACCACTAGCTGTGATGAAAAACCTATAAACCTGTTAAAAACATGCAGATTTCTGGCAAGTGTAAGGAACCAGGTCACGATCATTTCATGAAGGCTCTAACACTGCACATATCCATCCACATCTCAGAAACATAATTACAGAGGTTTGGAGTCAATGAGACTTAGGCATATGTATAACCATGCCATGCTGTGCTTTGCCATGCAGAGTTGCTGAAGCAGGGACATAACATACTTATCTAAAGTTGTGGCATTAAAGCACTTAAATACATATTTATCTTTCAGTGGATAAAGTCAGGCTTATGGCAAGGCCACATTTTTCTCATGAATCAACAAAGCCCAGATAGGCCAGTAATTCCACATAAAACAAACATCAAAATCTCTTTTGGAAATTTCTAAGGGTTTTTTTGTGACCAACCTCTGAAAACATCATTAATTACATGCAGAACTGACTCTCCTTTCACAGCAAACATGGCCCTACTCTTTACAGAAAAATAGTGCCAGTTTTAAAAAAACTTACATTTCCTTACAGGTATTAACCAAAAAAATTCCACACTCAAAAACCACACTTAAAACAGAAAAGAGAAAAAAAAACCAAAAGAGAAGATAAGCATTCCATGGAAAATATTCCAGGCTAAACCATATCTTAGATTTCTGCCCTGCTGTGCTCCAAAAACAGGGATTTTGCATTACTCCAGCTTCAAATATTGCCTCTTGCAGAAAAATAACAACTTCTGCCCCGAGTGTCTTGCAGGGTGAATTGCCCAAAGCTACAGCAATATCAGAACTCCAGGTGAGATGGGGAGGAGACTGAAACGCCGGTTAAAATAAAGCAGCTGGTTTAATGCATGAAGTGGATAGGGTGAGAACAGAAGGGAATCGCAGATCCTCTTGGTGCAGGCTTGCTAATTAAAGCATGTACACAACTAGCACTTAAAACAGCACTCTGGTCTTCAGGCTACAGCTCCAGAGGTAAGAACACCCTGAAGTGCACAGAACTTAGTCTGCTTCATCCCTCGAGCCTCTTGCCAGGCCCATAGGGATTCTCTGGGAAAAATAATCAGGGGTCTGGAGAGCCCTGGCTCATCAGCTGGCACTTTTTGGTGGCTGCTCTTCAGGGAGAGACTTTAATCCCTCAGTACCCATTAGTCTCAGAGTGATTCTTGTTGGGAGAAGATCTGGACCCACTGCACCATTGCTCCCATGGAGACTCAGAAGTGACTTTAACACCAGTAATGTTGCTGGTTTCTTCTTCCAGTGGAGGTCAAGCAACCAAAAGCACTCTGCAAGAGATGTCCCAGCTGGCAGATCACAAGAGCATTATGTTCATGCCCCTGTTGCTACAAATGGGAAGCAATGGCTGCTGCAGGACAGGGTGTCTTCTCCTCAGGCCTGAGGCATGCTTCATACCACAGATCCTTCACGTCACTCTTTCAGGCGTGGGATTTACAGAAGAGCCAACTGAAGCGCCTTGACACCAAGACCTCATTCATGTTGAGTCTTTCTACAACAATATAATCCTGTGACTACTGGTCTTATTGCTTGCTCCTTCCATCCAAGGATCATGCAAAAGTAAATTAAATCCCACAGTATCACTGTGATGCATTTTTATCCCCATTTTACAAGAAAGGGAACTGTGGCACATGGTAATCATATCCTTTGTCTTGGGTCACACAGTGAGTCACTGTCACAATCTTAAGCAGACTTTGAAACCCTTCCTCCTGCACACTAACCACTAAAGCTTGAATTCCCTCAAAACCTGTTTGCTCTAATTTATTAACCACCATTTTACTGCATCTGCAAACCTGTTCCACAGCGGTCAGGAACCACAGAAGGGATTTGGGTCCCAGTGCAGCTGCCAGGCAAGGCGTAAGCGCTTCGACGAAGACAGAACTGAAACATCTCGAGCCTCACAAGAACTTTCTGAGATGGGATCTTCAGATCTGTCCCATCCATCACCTCCCTGTTACCCAGCACCGGAAAAGTTACATCCAGGTGAATCAAAATTTCAAGTGCTGTGGTCCTGATTACAGAGCAGGCTACAAAGGAAATTGATGAATAATAATTTCAAGGAGGGATTTAAAATTTCCATTTTCATTTTATTGTCAAAGTAAATATATTTTTATGAAGAACAAAAGAAAATATACAGAATTGTAACTTATGTACACTGGCTTTATAGGTATTTTTGTTTCCAATTTACACAAATTTGATACGTTATTAAAAGATATTTTATATAGATATGCATCTATGTACAGTTTTATTTACATACATTCATAGGATGTGATATAAACCAGTCAATAGATGATAGTTCATTTATATTAATTTCTAGAGGACAAAAGGAATGCATTCACTTTAGCTAGACCTGCTGTTCTTGCACAGCACGGGCTCCTGCTCTGCCTAGCGCTAGGATCGCACTTTCCTATTTCCCATTTTGCCAACAAAAAAAGACAAACAGATGCCGCCTGCGAATGGAAAGGAAATGCAACATCCATAAAATCGTTCCTAATTACTGAATTCTATTTGCTTCTAAAGCTTCTTACAATCGCCAGAGTTCAAAAGGAAAAACAAAACAAGAAGAAACACAAACAGAATCACTTGCCTGCTACCATCTGATTATTTGTTTAAATTCCCTTCTTAGCCAGCTATCACACAAATTTGTTTCTTTTGGCTACTGTTCTCACCCATTCACCCACCCCAGCTGCATGGAGCTCTGACATGGCTGTCGGGAAGGAGAGGATTAGCACTGAAGATCACCCTTAGACTCTGATCTCACAGTGCTGTCTCATCACACCACGATGCCTCCCACCCTCTCTGGGCATAGGCACATCCTACAGACCCTGCCAGCCATCAGGCAAACGGAGACTTAGCTCCAACCAGCCTTGACTCACAGTGGATGTGGGGATGCCTGGCACTCACCAGGAGCACCAGGCACCTCCAGAGCTCGGGCTCTGGTTTCTCCCCCAAGATCACAGAAGAGGACAGGAGCAGAGACAGGAACAGAGCTCAGATGCTCTCACAAATGTTTTCCTGCTGCTTTATGTGCAGAGAAGAGCTCTTCTGCTAAAGACAGTGGATGCTGCAAACCAGGCTCAAAGGAAAGCACGTCCTTTGACACCTGGGCATCCTTTCACCCCACGGCAGCACAGGACAGAAGCATGCGCACGGT
>NW_008677534.1:11896-12241 GCF_000695815.1 Acanthisitta chloris | reverse complement strand
TCCCCTCCAAGCCATTCCATCCAGCCTGAGTTTCTGGGTTTGCTTGGGATGTGCCTTTGCTTAAATATATATATATATATGTATGCATGAATATATATACATAAATATTTATATATAGCCCTAGCCAAGGAAAAGGTAAATGTGAGCAGGGAAATCAGAGATGCATGGAGGCACATTCCAGTGCTCTCCAAGCCTTGTCTCCTCCTGTCCCCAACTCCCACTGTTCCTCCTCCTATGGCCAGCCCCTACAAATCCTTGGCTCAGGCGACCCAAAAACAAAGGAGTTGTTTTCATTTCAAAAGGAATTTGCTGTTTCCAAACTGGACAAATAGAGCAGCTTAATAA
>NW_008677534.1:11304-11821 GCF_000695815.1 Acanthisitta chloris | reverse complement strand
AGCAAGCAACTCTTACATTTTCCTGTGCAGCAGAAAACAGCTAAAAATAAAACACTGTAATTTCCAAAAGAAGCAGCAGCAAAGAAGGGACAGATAGAAGGAAAGGAAAATAATATCCTTTAAAAAAAAAAAAAAAGGAAGAAGCACCCCACTCCCCTGACACAAAAAGAACTTCATTCTCAAATCATCTTTGAAGGACATGGGGCACTCAAACATGGTGGTATCAAGTAACAGCATTGACTGTTTGGTGGAGACAAATAAATTATCACTAGAAATATAGTGAGCAAAGACAGATAGAAGGAAAGGAAAATAATATCCTTTAAAAAAAAAAAAAAAGGAAGAAGCACCCCACTCCCCTGACACAAAAAGAACTTCATTCTCAAATCATCTTTGAAGGACATGGGGCACTCAAACATGGTGGTATCAAGTAACAGCATTGACTGTTTGGTGGAGACAAATAAATTATCACTAGAAATATAGTGAGCAAAGTGCTGTCATCGGCTGGGGGGGGGGGGGG
>NW_008677534.1:403-11284 GCF_000695815.1 Acanthisitta chloris | reverse complement strand
GGGAAAGCAGGACCAATCAGTTCACGGAGCGGACGGAGCGGTTGCTTCGTGGGAACCGATGCACCTTGACATGTTTGGACAAGTGGTCACTTCTGGCAAACTTCTTCTCGCAGACGGGACACTGATAGGGTTTCACTCCTGAGTGGGAGCGCCTGTGCCGGGACAGCTCATCTGACCTGGAGAACCTGCAAGAGAAGAGAAGCCTTTTCAGAGAAATGGGCTTTTATACTGCTAAGTCTCTCACAACAGGTAAAAATAAGTGCCCTCAGGCCACTAGGAGACTCCATGAACTGAAAGGGACACACAACAGGGCCAGTCTGGTCCCAACTAGCAGTCAGCAGCAGTGATAGAAACACAACTATCAACCTCATCCCAGGACATCTCTGGACTCAGAGAAATGCATGGAGGCAATGTTTGTACCAACCTGGCCTTAAACCAAATAACATGGGTACAGCTCATCTAAGACAGCACTGCTCTTGGTCCCTCTGCCAGTTCCCTTCAAAGCCTCACCCATAACCTCCCCTTGCAAATTCAAGCATTGACTCCTCTCAGACACAACAACCACCCTCCTCTAGGTGAGGTCTGTTTCAAGCTCCCACTGGCAGGAGCACAATGGACACCCACTAATTGCACCTAGTTTGACAGGAACTCCAGAAAACAGCCAGCCATAGCTACCCAGAAGCAACATATTAGATGCAGCTGAAAAATTGGCTTCTGTATGTGCTCCTGCAGGCTAAATAAAGTGTCATCAACAACCTAGGGGCAGAGATCATAACAGCTGAAATCCAGGTGGGCCCCAAAGGACATGAGCATAGTTACTTCAAGGGTAAATCACAATCAAGACTGAGGATCTTTAATTGCCAAAACTGTGTTCCAGAGTCTTTTCAATTTTAGGTATTTCCCACCTTCCATCTCCACAGAAAAATCCCCAAATAACCACCATGAATCCCACAGGCTTTACTGAACTCAAAGCAGCTAATCCTTTGGTCTTAGCAGCAGCGCTGGCTCTACTTCCAGTTTGGACACGAGTGGGAGACAGAGGGTTAATGAACAATGTCAGACTAAAACAGTCCTGTCCAGATGGGTACAAAAAACTTTCTGCCTGACAAAGGGCAATTAAGTGTTTTGTTGCCAGAGCAGCAACAAAGAGTGGCACAGAAAAAGAGCCTGCAAGAAATGGTATCAGCTGTTTATTTACAATAATGAAATGAAGTCATGGGCACTAGCTGAACAAATGGGGGAAAGAACATGTAGAAAAATGTGCCCTTCTGGAGCAAAATATCACATCACCAACAGAGCGAATATGCTATTTTTGTGAAAGGGGAAAAACAGGACTGCTGGGCTCCTATGAATAAGTCCTTCATGCAAGAAAAATAAGTTTCCACATAAAGGTTTTAATTAGCTCTGATCTCCTGCCACCAGTTGAGGAACAGGGCATAGACACTGGGAAAGCTGGGAATGGTTTCCTCAGTTCCTGCAGGTCTTCAGTCCAATGATGCTACACTGAGAGCATTCAGATAGTACAAAGCAGACACAAATACTTGCCATGGGTAACATATAGTGTGGACAAATCTCTCCCAGGGGCATTTCCGGGGACGATATTTCACATACATTCACTTGCTTTTCTCCCTTTCCTTGCTTTGGTATCACCATGGTGAAAGAGGCAAATTCTCCATTAAGACAACAGGCAGAAACCCTTATGCGCTGTCAACCTGCTCCTTGTCTGGGATGAACCTTCTTCATAAAGGCTACGACAGAGGTTTTTCTTCACCCCTTGTACTTGGACATTTGCTTTCTCTAGCACCCCTGCTCTTTTCATCCACAGCTTCCCAAAACCCGTCTGGACCTGTGAGCAGCACAGCTAGGGATTTCTCCCAAGTCCTTAGCAGTGAGCTAATCCCAGTGCACAGATGCCTTTATGGGTGAGTGGGTCTGGAGAGGGGGCAAGATGTTGCCTGTGCAGGCTGCCCCAGCAGGACTCAGTGCTGGACAAGGAACACACCCATTGCCAGTGGTAGCAACACATCCAGGGAAAAGAGAGAGCAGAGAGGGAAAATCACCTTTGCAAAGAGCTGTCCTCTTATACACAGGCTTATCACCCAAAGGAGTAAAACCAGATGCAGCCAGGCTGCCTTGTCCCATGTCCTTGGCCATTAAGGTCACCACCTGCAACAGAAGTGCAGTAGCACATGGCTAATCCTGCACAAGAGCTTCACAAGAGCATTTCGAGGGGAATTGCATGGATGGTGGGGGAAAAAGAGGCGCAGGTCAGGAATGAGCTTGGATGAGTTCATCCGATAAAAATACACTCTGCCTCATAACGATGTCCTTAGCTGAAGAGGCAGGAATGTTGCAATACTGTTCCCCAGCAGTGACGGAAAGATCAACTTACAGAGCCCACAGAAATAAACCTCGAGCTGTCTGTGTGTTTACAAAAAAACAACGCAAAGGTTAGGACAAGGAAGCTGGAAGGATCTGGTGGCCTGGCTCTGCAATAAAATATTTGCAGCACATTCTGGCACTAGGATCAACCCAAGAAAAGTGCAAGTAAGTGCAAGTAATCCTTCATGGAATGCCTAATTCAAACAAAAAAAAAAAAAAAAAAAGAAAAAAAGAAAAAAGAAGGCTCAAGGAACACCTCACTATCCCATCACTTCCACTTCCAGAAGGATTCATCTTTCAAAAGAAAGGTGGAGGGATATGGACAACCCCACAGCAACTAGAAGAGTCCTTTTATCTGACAGGACCCCAAAGGACCTGTGTGTAACTACGTCTCCCTTGAAGATAAATCCTAGAGCTCCCTGGTGTGTAGGACATGGCCTGTGTCTCCTGGTTATATGAGGACATTGCTATGTGGCTCACGGGGCAAGAAAGGTCAATCGCTTCAGCCTGGTACTCTGTGGTCCATACCATGGCCACCAGCTGTTGAGGCCAACTCAGGCTGTACCTCTCCTCCACAGTGGAGAGGAGGCCCGAGATTCACCCTTCCCATCCCCAAAGCTCTGCTACAACAAACCAGCACACCTCCTGCACACTTGCAAACCAATAAGAAAAAACAATGCAAGACGCCTGTCCTGCCCCTTGTGTGGGACTCCCCACGCTTGCCTGATCCCATGCATGCTCCTGGCCACATGCATTACAAGGCTTTAAATCCTCCCTGCCAAACCAGGCAGAGCTTATATCCCATGCTGTCACCTATGGAACCTCCAACCAGATGATGCAGTAGGGCATTTAAAGGCGATTGCCTAATCCCCCAACCTTGCAACAACTGTGGCTTTGTACCCTGCTGCTTCTCCTGTTCCATGCTACAATATGGCTGCTGGGTCCAGCCCAGACTGCAGCTCAGCTCTTTGGCTGGGGCTGTCTCAGGAGCAGTGCTAACCAAGGGCTGGTGTGCCAAAGGTATAAACTGGCACGACACGGATCAGCGCACCGACCGGTACAGCAGGGTATGGAACGCAACGGGTCACCGGCCACCTACAGACGAACACCTCTCTGCAGCCTGCTGAAAACAGCCCTTGCCCCCTGCCAAGGAAGGGCACAAGCAAGCAGGGTTCAGCTTCCTCCATGGAGGTGCTAGAGTTCTCCAGCTGTCCTAGGGGGTAGCAAAAGGGTTTGCTGTGTGCACACTCCTACCCTGGGTGCATTCAACACATGCAAGTCATCATAGGCCTGCACAGAGAGCTGGGGTACCTTTAACACCTCCAGAGCTCAGGCACTTTGTGCTAGGCAACACTTTGTTTTGGTTTTGAAATTACTATCTTCAGTGAGGTCACATCTTAAGAGTCTTCGGTGAAAAAAAGAATGCAAGCTCAAGAATTCAGGGAAAGGAGGCGAAAGCAGAGCCCAACAGTGTTTTAGTGCTTAGATTCATTTGAGATTATATAAAACTGGGAGCAAACAGAGAATCCAAATAAATTTGACTTAAGTCATGTGAGATTACAGCTCTTGCTGAACTTCTGGAAAAGGTAAACATGGTTTATTGATGAAAGGGGACAGAGTACTTCAATGCTCAGTTGGGTCTGCCTTTGATGTAGGAGCAGCGAGCAGGGAATGTGCAGCAATCTTAGGCTGGTGCTCTCCAAGGAGGCAGCTCCCCAAGCACAGCCTCTCCTGCTGGCTATAAACCTCTCCTCCCAGAGCAGAGCCCTTCCAAAGCTTGGAGGGTTTGGGCATTGGGATCCCAGCCTGCGCTGTGAAATTAACAAGACAAACAGCAATAGAGAGTTTGAAAAGCCGTTCCAGCAGCTGATTGTGGACAAGACATATGTTCCTGGTAACAAAGGTGATTAATTTCCCTCCTAATTTCTCATTCCTGTTGGGATCATCTTTAAAAAGTTGTGGTGGCTGAAAGTTCAGGGTGCTCGAGGTTGCAGAACTGCACTTCTCTTGGCCCACCAGCATCCTGCTTTTGACCCACACCATTCACTGTAACACTAGGAGAAGGGAGGCACCTGTTGTAAATTCAATCACCCCTTACCACTTAATATTTTTCTTAAATGTTTCCCTTGGTTTTGCAGCCCGGGGAACACAAGCTCGTTAATAAGTGAGCTGGAGAAGGTCATCCACAGACAACACTTCACAGACACTGAGCCACAAAAGTCACTGGGAGTGTTGTTACAATCTCAGCGTAGATAGACAAACCCTCACATACCATGTGCATTTGTAACAAAAAGAAGAGATTTGCTCATGTCCCAGCACAAGGAAAGCAACATGACACCCACAGGCACATCTGCTGCCTGTGCACATGTACTCTGGCAACCAAATAAAAAGGAGCAAGTGCCTCTACTGCAAATCAGGAGCAACCAGCCTGCAGCTCCTGGGACCAATCAGCTGAATAACACAGCTTTGATGTCAGGGCATCCTGAGCAGAAAGCCACTGAGCCTACTCATGAGAAGTGACACCAGGGCAAAAGGAAAGATAATCACCACCAGTCTGTAGAGATACCATAAACTGATCTCCTCAGTGCTTCTGAGAGGCAAACTTCAGACTGGTCCAGCTGGGGAGCAGAGGATTCAGCCCCATTCTGACCTTTTCCCCTCAAACCAACCCAGCCATCTCTAACTGCTGCGTGTCTCACATACTTGCATTTTTACACAACACTCTCCTGTTACTTTTTACCTCATCTGTTGCTCATGACCACAGCCCATTGCCTCATTAGACATTGCTCACTGAAGCTCTCCAGCATATTCTTTGAAAGAAATTCAGTTAAATTTAATACAAAGTAGTTAAGATTATGTTTTCTCCCATCATCATTTGTGGTGCTATGTATTAACACTTGCCAGCAGGCAAGTAATATAGAAAGAGGAAAGAAGGTTTCCATCAAAGTTTCCTTAAAATAAAAGTTGATATTATTAACAAAGATTTAATTATTCAACTAGTATTAAAAATACAACAAAATAAAATAAAGAGATGCCCTCTGCCTTGATCTTGCTCAAAGAAACCTGCACTCTTTCATTCAAGCAATGCTTAACTCCACCTCAGCCTTCTGGTTATGTTGTTACATCTGACAGCTTTTTGCAACTTTGACTGGCACCCACGCATTTTTTCTGAATCAAGGCAGAGAATAAAACCCAGAGTATGCCAGAGTGTCACTGCCAGCATTTCCAGAAGGAGTGGGATGGAGCGCATTTTATATCAAACTGCACAGAATGCTGCGTTTAACCACACTTGCTTATCACAGCTCTTCGCTGACCATGTTTGGTCCCACGCAGCTGGAGACACACACAGCAATGCACAGCAATTCTGCCCCAAACCACCCAGTTCACTCACAGCCTCAGCTGGTACCAGCTATGGGTCTGCTGCAGCTGGTGTGCTGCAACCAGACTGATGTGAACACAAGGTATTGCCTGTGGTAACAAGCTTAATCTAACCCTCTAGAATGAAATACAAATTACGATGGACTACGTTTATTTTCTTAAGACACTTAAACAGCTAGTGCCAGCAGGTGATGCTGTGCAATTTAATTTATCAAAGCCCCTGGATTACCTAACAGGAAGAAAGAGATCTTCATTGTCAAACCAACCAAACAAGTTCTGGGAACAGAAACAGTTTATAAATCAGAGTACAAACCTGCTCGCTCAGCGAGTTAGGTGAAGTGAGCAAAAAGGGGAAGGGGGATTGGACAGTGCTGCACCCCAATACTAACCTCCATCCACAACCCGGCCACGTGCAGGCAAACGGCTTTTCTCCTGTATGCCTCCTGAGGTGGGCTTTCAAATGGCTGCTTTTCGTGTACATCTTGGTACAACCAGGAAAAGAACATTTGTGCATTTTAATGAGTTCGGCTGCAGGGTTCTTTTGAAACTTCTGACCCATGATAATTCCTGTCTGACCCTGGATCATGCCTCCTGGCCCAATTGGCTTGGCGGCAATGGGGACAGGAGCAATGCGGACAAATTTGGAGGACATGTTCAAATTGGACGACTGAACTATCTGAGGCACAAGGGCAAATGTCTGTCCTTGGATGTTGACTAGGAGCTGTGCAATTTTAATGTTCTCTTGTGCTGGTCCTTGGGAACTGGGGCTCGTGTTGGACTCCTGTTTGATCTGTACAGGCTGAATTTGGAGCATAACTGGAATCCCATTCTCCAGGGCCATTCCTCCATTTGAAGCTTGGCCACCTTCTGTTGAGCTGCTCAACTGTTCGTTTTTATTCTCTTTTAAACCAGCACTGGGTAACATATGGTCTTTTTGCTGTAGTGAAGCAACAGAAACTTGGCTGCAAGCTCTCAAGTCCTTGGTCTCACTTTTAGGTCTTTCTTTGAGCTCCAAGTCCATGTTCTCCTCCAAAAATTCCTCAATTTCCTCAAGCGTGGGCTGAAATGGTCCTGAGTCTTCCATATCCACAGCAAATTCAGGCATCCTGAAGTACTCCTCTTTCACTATCGGTTGAAGTCTCCTTTTGTCCCACCATGATGCAGTGGTGTTGCCCAAAGATGCCTGGGACAATAAATAGTCCAAGATACTGTCCTGACTTTCCGCACTGGACGTACTTCCATAGCTGGAGCTGAGGACCTGGGAGTCAGGGCTGGAACAAGAACAAAAGCTGGACGAGTCGCTGTCATCTTCTGACAGGGGAGAGGGCAGCATTTGGTAGGACCTCACCCCCGCTGTCATGTCCCCAAAGTATCCAAGAGAAGATCTGGTAGATGAAAAGGATTCATCGGTAGGCAGCAAATGATCCACCATTCCTGGGCGATCTCTTAAGGATATCCCAACAGCATATACTAGGCAGCGAAAGTTCAGGTGAGAGCCTGAGTGCAGGAAAACAAAACAGCTACAGTCAGAAGTTGGTTTAATCATTTATCTCCATGAACTGAAGCTCTGAAAGCCCTCCAGCCCACAGGAAAGTCCAGAGCATCCAGCCTCCCTAAGTACACGTGCCGCTGCACGTTTTGATATATCTGTACCACCCCACGAGGACTGCCAGGGCCAAAGCATTTTGCAGGATTGCACCACATATTTGCAAAAGAATTCTTTCAGAAATCATTTCCCAACTGTGTGTGTTCTAGATTTGCAGCCCCCTTCCAGAATATTACTGGCAAGAGAAAATAAATTACGAGCTTTCACTTAACATTGAAATCTAGAGCCAAAGAAGGGAATGGGGAGAAAAAAAAAAAAGTGCTGAAATTTTTACCACCCAGAAAGAAACTGAATAAAAAAAGAAGTTTACTGCTGGTGGCCGTAAAATGCAAATCCTTTCCTTCTCTTGTAGCTTTCCACCAACCTTATTTTTAACTTCCTCAATTCCACAAATATAGGCTGTTCAGCATAATGCAAGGATCAATCTGTCAGGAGCCAAAAATATTTACTGTGCTTCAGCATTTACTAGGCGGATTTTCCCCTCCAGATGTAATGAATCAGTGTGCCAACGTCATCATCACCTGCACTGTCCTTAATAAGGCCGGCACTGCGCTGAGCTAATTACCACGTTCTGCAAGCCAGATGGAGGCTGGTTTCACCCTCACTGCTCCACGCTCCTCTCCAGGTATGGAGGGTGAGGTGAGCTGAACCTCGTGCCAGCTGCTGAACTGGGAGGGCTCGTACAGACCCCCAACATCTCAAGCTGCAGTGAGCCACGGCAGGCAGCTGCACCAACAGTTCCCCCTCCGCCGGTCGGGGCAGTGAGCAGGCAGCATCCCACAAACCCTGACACACGTGAGACATAATCCCACTCCAACCCCACAGAGCCACCACAGCAAACCTCGTCCTTCCCAGCACAGCCCACCAATGCTTGCTGGCAGCGGCGATTGTCCTGCGCTTTCCCAGTTAAGACAAGAAAACTTCCTAGAAAGGTTTCTGGGGAGGGGAAGGCAGGAGGGACATCTGCATATTTTTTTTCTTCCCCCCTCCCCTCCCTGAGGAAAAAAAATAAATCCAAAATTGCTTACAGACGGAGACTATGCCTCTGAGAGAGCAAACGCAGAGACCTCGGGATGGAGCGAACACTGGCCCTCAGTCATTCGCTCAAGGTGACTGATTGAAAACAGAGCTGTACATGTGCATAATAAAACAACTCTTTCTGTGGAAGGTATGTGGACTGCAGAGATAGAAGTCATTTGATCAGCCTATGAGGTTTTATGTGTGTGTGTGAATTAGGAGGCATGTGACCCAGCGTGAAGGAAATGCCAGTCAATCTTGTTACACGCTGTCATTTTCCACAGGCTCTGCTGCTGCTGCGCTTTGGACGCTTTGCCATGAATAGTCAATAGCTCCCAGTTTTGTGCAGGGAAAGGGATGATTGTTACTGCTGTTGCAGAGCATCCTTGCTGCCTCATCTCCAGAATTTGCCCTGTCTTTCCTTCTCTGGAGGAAAATCAAAAGCTGTCTGTATGCTCAGTGCTGCAGCAAACACAGAGTGAGATATTTCACATAACACTCTTAAAGAGCTCAGTCACAGCATCTATTAATATTTCACAGGAAACTGAGGGGGAAAAAAACATGTTTCTTAAAGATACAGCTTCCTCCTTTATACGCACATGGAGGAAGCAGGGACAGGTTGAAAGCAAGACTTAAAAGTAAGATTGCACATTTTCCTGGTATGCCTGGCCTGTCAGCCAGCTATGCCTCTGAACTGATAATGAAATGCCCACATGTGCTGAACACGAGGAAGTTCAAACAGAGGTTAGTGGCTCTGTTTTGTGACCTTAGCCTATAATGATTCCTTATAGTAAAAGTGAAGAGTCAGAAGAGCTGAACAGGACTTTTAAATTTTTTTTCTTTTAAATATCTTTGCGTCAATGGAAAGTTCCCCCAGCAGAAGTCCCAGAGCTGAGCTATTCCAGTCTTGAAACAGAAAACACAATCTGCTTCTGACAAGTTTGTATTGGCATCCGGTAAGAATTTACCCAAGCAGATTGTTTCTATCTTGCACCAAAAACTGGTGACTGCCTTGTGAAATGTGGGGCAGAAAGGAGGACTTGCCCTCAGATGGTTTCTGATCCTCCCTCCTATGTCTGCATTGTTCCAACTTGAACTTCTGAAGAATGGGGCTGTGAGGAAAATCTGGACTGCAACGTGTGTTTTTCTAACAAAAGCTGGTGCGCTCTGCGTGCACCAAAAGCTGTTGGTGGAAGTCCTGTTCTTAAAAGAATAATACTACTCAAAAAACTCAACTTTCCTTTAAATACCTGTGAGAACTAGGAAGCCACATATCAAAATATCCATGTATTTCACTGGGGATAGAACTGAACTGTAACTTGAATAAGGGCTTAAACAAGGGGGAAATAAGAAACAACACCCCCCTAGCAACTGCTGTGGGCCAGTTACCTCAGCAGAAGACAACTAGCACACTTGTTTCCCATCGTTTTTGACAAGGGACAATGTCACTTGGTGTAACCAGTCATTTTAAGAGAGAGCTGTCAGAGCCAAATGGATCCAGGCACATTACAAGCCAGATCTGCTTTCTGTGCACTCTCAAAGCTTGCAGAACAGCCAAGAAGATTTTGGAGAATGGCTGGAATGCAGAATCGGGCCCTTGTTATATTTTCCTCCTAAAGGCCAGGCTAACAACCAAAAGATTTTCATCCCTACTTCGCCTGAAGACACAGCCAAAACCCGAAGATTAGAAAACAAAACCAAAAAAAGCTGGGGCTGTGCAAACTATGAAAACAAATGATGCTGTTTCCATTAAGCACTTTCATCTCTAGAAGCCTTGAAAACATGTTAGAAATGTAAGCACCTATAGTGAGACTGCAGTGCCTGAGCCACTGAAAACAGCCAGTGCTGGAGTGAAATACAGCAGCTGTTCGGCAGCACCACAGTCTCCAACTTTTAGAGTTCCCTGGGTTGTTATGATGTCCTTTCTGCCAGAAACATGTTGTTCTGTTTAAAACCTGTCCATCTAATCACCAGCTAAAAACAAATAATGACAAAAAAATAAAGCAGGGAAGGCATACTTCGACACAGAGCAACCTTAAAATGTTAAGTCCTGGGAACTTGCTGAAACACATGGACATAATTCCCAGTCAGTCATTTCTGGACAGTCAGCCCAGCACAACTGATCACACAGCATATATGACACCCTGCCGGTCATTTCCCATGTATACTGCCACAGTTTTTTCTAGTTTAGGACTAATCTCTTCAGGGTTTTCTCTTGTTCCCTAGAAGGCTTTAAATTTGTTCAGGCTGACTCCTGCTCGTCAGACAGAGCCCAGCATTTCTAAGAAACTAAAACAGAAATGCATGCTTTTTTTTACAAAAAAAAAAAAAAAAAAAAGGAGCCACGAGCCAGGAGTAAACCCATTCGCTCTCATGCCTTCTGCAAAGTGGTTGTGCCGCTCTCCGGACACAGGGGGGTGTTTAGGGTCTCCGCGCTTGTTTTTTTTAAATCCACCACTTCTACGAAAATGCACAAACGTTCCCAAAGCTTTTCTTTT
>NW_008677534.1:0-228 GCF_000695815.1 Acanthisitta chloris | reverse complement strand
TAAATGGAGTTTCAGGTTTCCAGGAAACAAAGAGGACAGTATATTTCAGTAATCCTTTCCTGCATGTAGTTAAGATTCCCTTCTTTTTTTTTTTCTTTTTTTTTGTTTTGTTTGTGGAGAGGTTTGAACTATTATTTATTTAACTGCTTTTCCCTCCATCCGTTTTCAGGAGGCTTCGGGGGCTCGAGCACCCCTTTCTCCCCTCCCACCCCCGAGCGTGGGGTCAAC
>NW_008677533.1:0-19955 GCF_000695815.1 Acanthisitta chloris | reverse complement strand
GGAAGGGAAGGGAAGGGAAGGGGAATAGAAAAGAAAAAAATTAAAATAAACCTCTCAAATTATGTTTGTTTGGTTTGTTATTCATTAAAAAAATTCATATTCAAAATGTAGTGGATGGAACTAAATCCAGCTGGCAGCTGGTCACGAGTGATGTTCCCCAGAGCTCAAGATTGAGGGTGGACCTGTTTAATACCTTTAGCCATGGTTTGGATGAGGGGATTGAGTGCATTTTCAGTAAGTTCACAGGTGACACCAAGTTGGTGGGAGTGTTGATCTACTTGAGGGTAGGAAGACTCTGCAGAGGGATCTGGACAAGTTGGACCAGTGGGCCAAGGCCAATTGTGTGAAGTTCAATAAGGGGTCCCTCCTTTGGGTTGCAATAACACCATGTGATGCTACAGGTTGGGGAAGAGATTCTTGAGAGCTGCTCAGCAGAAAGGGACTTGAGGGTACTGATTGACAACTGGCTGGATATGAGCCAGCACTGTGCTCTGGTGGCCAAGAAGGCCAATGGATTCTCAACCTGTATGAAGAATAAGAATAGTATGGCCAGCAGGACTAGAGAAAGTGATTGTCTTGCTATACTTGACACTGGTGAGGCCACACCTAGAATCCTATGTCCAGTTCTGGGCCCCTCACTTCAGAAAGGCCATTGAGGTGTTGGAGCATGTCCAGAGAAGGGCAATGAAGCTGGTGACAGGTCTAGAGAACATGCCCTGTGAGGAGTGGCTGAGGGAACTGGGGTTGTTTAGTCTGGAGAAGAGGAGGTTCAAGAGGGACCACGTTGCTCTATACAGCTACCTGAAAGGAAGTTCTGTTGAGGTGGGTGTCTCTTCTGCCATGTCACAAATGAAAGGACAAGAAGAAATGGCCTTAAATTGAGCCAGGAGAGGTTCAGATTAGGTATTAGAAAAAAAACCTTGATGATTCTGTGTGTGGAAATCCAAACTTGAAGCAGGACAAGAGGGGCTTTCCACAATTGCTTGATCAGGAGTCAACTCCTTACCCCTCCCTGTTTTCTGCTCCGTCTCCTTATTCCAATATTCATAATGCAATGGACTTTTATGCAAGGATGGTCCTAATAAAATTTATGCAGCTGGAATGGTGTATTTCACTAGCTTTATGGAGCAAAAGGCTCATCTTCAGTGGAACAAAATCCAGAATGAATCTCTTACTCAGGTCACTGGACGAGTTTACTTCCTGGTTACAAGAGTGATAACACATAGCAGGCATAGTCCTTTGTAAGATTCAAGGAAATGAGAGCTGCAGAAGAAGTTAATGTCAAACTGCAGGATATAAAACAAATTATGAAGAAAAACAAGGAATCCACCAGGTCCACCAAGTAAACAAGAAAAATCTAGAGCTTATTTTGAAATGAACATGTAGAAATTAAGATTTGGGAGAGACAGTAAATGCTTGCTAGTTGAGTAGCCCCAAAATGCTGTTTACTAAATTTCAAGAATTCCATTTGTTTCCTGTATGGCTTATCTTATGGTTTGCTGATAAAATAAAAAGTTGATCGATAACTATTTTCACAGAAAATTACACAGAGTAACAATATTACAACCCAGAAAAATCACATCTATATTTTCAAATTCAAAATCTTTCATTTATAGTAAAATGAGATGTGTACTGCACTGCTGGTTCTGCTACATGCC
Organism: Acanthisitta chloris; assembly: GCF_000695815.1. NCBI lineage: Eukaryota > Metazoa > Chordata > Aves > Passeriformes > Acanthisittidae > Acanthisitta > Acanthisitta chloris. The sequence continues at coordinate 18,297 of NW_008677533.1, read as the reverse complement.
AGATAAATCAAATATATACTGTGGAGTCCCACCTGCCTGGCCAGTAAGATAATTTCGGAGTAGTGTGCTCTGAGGAAAAATATTCGCTACAGCTTCCCAAAGATATGATATTTGTCATGAAACATGCCTTTTTAGTTGTCTTCTAATTTCTTTCTCCTTGGTATTTTTTTGCTAAAACTTCTAGCATTGTTTTCTCCTTCAAAGAAAGGTCTAACCCCAAAATATTATAGACATAGATAATGGCAGAGAAAGATCCCTTCACCTATTTAAATCTTTTTTAGAGAAAAAAATACAGGAATCTGTACTTATACAACTTCTGAGATGTAACCTTAAATTGCATGAGGCAGGTATAGACATTGACTTTAACAGGGCCAATATTTCAGTCCTGGGAAAGTGGAAACAGTTGCTGCACTCTGGTCTTCCTTGTGAAAAGTCAAAGCCAGAAGATACCATTAAAATTATCTACAGAGATATTTCATATCATTTAGCCTAAGTGCTTCATCAGTTTGGTTTTTAGGTTGGTTTGGGTTTTTTTGTTATTGTTTTGCTTTTTATAAAGCCTGTTAGTTAATGTTGAGCTAAAGTATATGAGTTTTTCTTTTTTTTTTTAAAAGGTAAACATTTCTCATTGTGCAGATTACACAATATCTGAATAAATTTTACCAGTGCATAATTACTCTTACTGTCAAAATCACATTCCTAGCTTGTAGCCTTACAAAATTGAACTTCACTTTAGCTTTGTCTATAAAATTAAAGAACCTTTTAGTATTAACTTCTTTTTTTCAGCTTACATACTTTACAGATCATGATTAGTCAACCTTCTAACCCTCTTATTGTTGAGATAATTAGGTTCTGTTTTGTCAGTCTCTTTCTACAAGGCATGCTTTCCAGTCTATGATTCATCCTTGTAAGATTTTTCTCAACCTTCACCATTTGTCAATATCCTTTTATATGTGTAAACTATGGAATAGGTTATGGAATTGTCACTGGAGTCATATTAATACAGTATTTTACTCCAAGCTCTCATTTTTATTTTCATTTTTACAAGGAGCACATTTTATCTTGGCTTCTATGTGAGCTGGCAACTCATGTACCCAGTTACCTATCATGACTTCAATGGTTTTTTCCCTCAGTTTACAAAACTGCATTCTCTTATCTGAAAGTGTTCTCAGTTTTAATACAGATATTTGATAAAAAGATCAATTTACAAGAGATGCTTCCTAACATATAGAAAACTGTTTGTTGTTATTGATATTTTTCATTATAGGTAGCAATTCCTGCAATTATTCAATGTTTTCATTGAGATCCTTACTAAGATCTTATAAGCTTAACCACCACTTATTTGTTTTCAGACAAAAAAGATAATAATAATGAGAAAGACTAATACTTGTTGTATGAAGGCCTTCCCTCAGTTATCAATGTGTTTGTCTGATCTGGAAACTGACTCCTGTTCTTGCATACCCTCTCTTTCCATTGATGATCATTCAAAACAAGATTCTTACTTTTATTTGAAACTAGACCTAATTAAGGAGTCAAACTGGTAATCAATATCTGACTATAGTACAATAACAGTACTTCTATAGTGTAGCACCTTTAATCTTCAAAATATCACTCAGACATAAATAAATTAATGGTGAGATTAATGGTTATTTTCATTTTGGGTGTTTGAATACATGCAAAAATGATATATACCAAATTTCCGTGCAATCTGTTCTGGACAGCTGAAACCTTTCTCTACCCCTGCAGTTTTCCCAGAAACCACAGCATCTAATCAACACAGCACCAGGCCTGAGGTGGTATTTACAGTTGTAGTGAGTCAAGACAATCCCTCTGCACACTTACACCCCTATTGCCATTTAGGTCTGTATCTCTGGAGGATGGATGCTTGTAACTTCTGTATTAGGCATTATGCAGGTACAGTGCAATCAGGCTCCTTGAGTGCTACAGTAGTTAATATGATTAATAGCATTAAAAAAGCTCCTACCTCAGGCAAACAGACAAAAACATGCAATGGTAAGCCTAATTATTCCCTGTGCTATATAATCATCCTATTTTTTAAGGGTTTATATGGTTAGATTTTGATTCAGATTAATACTTTTGGGACAATATCATGTACCATTCACATGAACGCTGAAAGTGCAGTTTGCCCTACATATCCATGGAAATCTTGATCTTGACAAATGTGGTCTGTAACTTTCATTGATATGAAAGATTGAGCTAACTAGAGGCTAGTTATCCACCCCTGCTTCCATCCTCTTTTAGATTAGAAACAGACACAAAGTGCCTTGGAGTAAGACCTTACAAGCTGAGTGCAACCTTTTTAGTTTTAAAGTGCTATGCAGACTGATGAGTTATTAATATTAGAAAGAATTATTTATAGCATAATTTAAGGACTACAGAAAAGCATATGCCTAACATTGTATAAGATGCCAGTTTACCAGTATATATGTGCATCTTTAGCTGCACATGAATGCCACAGAAAGGAGAGCAGAAATATCATTAAATGAAATCAAAGAGAAATGGAATGCAGTACCTAAGTATCTAAGGCATATGTCACAGCTCACATTCATTCACAAGTCAGCTCTCTTCAGCAACTAAGATTTCATCTACAGCCACAATGTTAAGGATCTGGATGTTCAAAACCAAACATAACAGCTCTGTAGGTAACTCCTTTGACAACTGATGGTCTGTAAGACATTGCTCATAGACCTGTGGACTTCAAAAGAGCTCTATAACTGCAAGCTTCAAATGACAAGTACATTTTCTGCAGAAATTATTCTTAGAAGTTGTTAGAAAATCTCTGCTTTTGGACTACAATGACAGACAATTAGAAGATCAGAAGTATTAGAATTATTTTCCTCTTTGCAAAATAATTGCATGAAGTTGGTCTCAGTAGTAGGTAGTGATATCTGTTTCCAAATGCCTTTCTCACTGGATTATATCATTCATGCTTTTTCTAGCCAAAATAATCCTGTTTCTTTTGCTACTCAAAGTACTGTTTCAGCTGGAATGTGGAGAGTGCTTTCTACCTAAACTACCGTCTATTGTACTTCAGTCTTTTGAGAATATATTTTTGAAACTCCACAGACTGATGAAGGCATTGAATTCAAGTCTTATTACTTCTCTCACTGAATACTTGAGCAAAAAGAGCTATTACATAGTGACCAGGAAATTCTGTAAGCATTAATGTCTCTGGCAGTGATTTTATAAGAAGATCTGGGTATGCATAAGTATTCTTTGAAAGTCTTCAAGAAATAAGCCACTTACCAGACCTGAGTGTGAGATCCCCAAGCTATGAGAACACTGTCAAGCTTTGCCTGCCAGTTGAGCCAGCTATTCATCAGCACCTTGCTAGCCTATCCCAAATGTAGGGCCATTTCCTTCATGCAGTTTCCAAGGGTTTTACTTCACAATTGAAAGAGCCAAAGGCATTTATAGACAAGCACTAGTGAAACTAACTTACAAGCATTAGTTAAACTAACTCCAGCTTCAGTGCCATACCTCTGTCAGAGATCATAATTCCCTGAAATCAAATTAGCAGGAGGAAAGTTTGCATATGTGTTAACCACATAGTATAAGGCAACAGACTAGATTAAATGAGCACTGAATAGGAGTTTAAACTAACCTGTAAGAGAGAAGGAATATTTGTTCTGCCGCGCTAACTGCAAAAGATGGTCTTCGGCAGCAGAACAAGTGCAAACAACTTGGGATGGGGGAATAATGTCTCAGACTGTGTCTGTTGCAACTGTTTGCTAAGTGAAAAAAAATTGGGGTGCTAACAGAGCACACAAGCTTAGCCAATGTGAGGTAGCTCATTAAGCAGAAATTTGGTGACGTTTGTCTGCCCACAGTTAATTCTCTGAGGTTCTGGCTGGGTTTAGGAAGAGTTAGGTACAAGCTGTTCAGGCAGAGTGGGTCTCAAAAAGCCAGAAATGAACTCCCAAATCTAAATGGGTAGCACCTCATGAATTTAGGTACTTACAGTACAGGCAGTCTTTTCTGAATAACAATTTTACAGGACCAGCTTCCTCAGAAACACTGCTTCAGTTTGTGAGCCACTTAAAAAAACAAATTGTCTTAATTTCAGTTATGAAAAGGCATAAGACTGGTTGGCTTAAGAGCAGTTTGAACAAATCACTGACATAAACAAACATACTAAAGCTACCAAATGGGTTAAATTTGTTATGTCCAAGATGCTGCCAAATCTTCAGCTAAGAACAGGAAGTTTATTGGCAATTTTCTGAAAGAGGAGGAATCCAATGATAAAATGTGAGCCATTTGTCTTCCTGGCCATTAAAGGAAATTCACTTTAAGGATTTTTCTGGAGTGGTTGCTGCTGCTGCTGTGCCCATTATAATTTATCAGTGTGTCTGCTGGTGGTATTATCATCAGTAGGGGCTCAGGTGGACTTCCATTAGTGCTATCACAGTCCTCATTGCCAAATATTCCACTGACCTGGACAGGATCTATCAAAAGCTTTCAAAGCCTCATCTGCTGTGGATATTTTTTCTGCTAATTATTTTAAGCAAGTGTGTAAGGCAATCCCTCAGGACAAGGACAGCATGGGGAATAAACAAGGGGTTAGAGATGTGCACATGCCTGCAGGGCTATGATCTTATTGGCATCATGTGAACATTGTCGGATGACTCCTATGACTGAAGTGTTGGTATGGAAGTATACAGGCTCTTTAGGAAGGACAGGGAGGGGAAACAAGGAGGATGTGTCACCTGCTTCGTCAACGACCAACTGGGGTTCATGGGGCTCCACCTGGGGATGGATAAGAAGCTGACTGAGAGCTTATGGGTCAGGAGTAAAGGGAGGGCAGGGACAAGTGACATTGTAGTGGGGGTCTGCTTCAGGCTGCCTGATCAGGAAGACTGAGGTGGTGAGACCCTCTGTAGACAGACAGGAGCAGTCTTATGTTCATAAGCCCTGGTCCTCATGGAGGACTTCAACTACCCCAGTACCTGTTGGAGGGACAACACAGCTGGGCATGAGCAGTTCAGGAAGTTCCTGGAATGTGTTGATGATAGCTTCCTTCTCCAACTGATATATGAGACAATGAAGAGAGGTGTTTTACTGGACCTTGTTTTCAACAACAAGGAGGAGCTGGTGGGCAATGTGAAGACCAAGAGCAGCCTCAGCTGCAGTGACCATAAAATGGAGGAGTTTAAGATCCCTAGGTTAGGGAGGAGGGCACGGGGAAAGCTCAATACCCTGGGCTTCAGGGGAGCAGACTTTATTCTCTTCAGGATATGGACCTGCTGGATCAAGTCCAGAGGAGGGCCAGGCAGATGATCAGAGTGATCAGGCTGAGAGAGTTAGGGTTGTTCAGCCTGGAGAAGAGAAGGCTCTGAGGACACGTTATTGCAGACTTCCAATACCTAAGGGAGGCCTATAAGAAATCTGGAGAGCAACATTTTACAAAAGCAACCTGGTCTTGAGGAAGGTGTCCCTGCCCACAGCAGGAGAGCTGGAATTTGGTGAAATTTAGGCTCCCTTCCAACCCTAACCCTTCTATGAATCTGTGGTATGTCTACACATATATGGCAGCCTGGGAAAGGCAGAGGGAAGGATACATATAAGACTAGACAGTCTAAAAAATCTCCTTATTCTTTGTCAAACAGCAGCACAGGAAGTGTGTTCTACAGGACTGTAAAAAAAAGATTATCATCCTGTTACAACAGGTGACCTACACAAAAATATCATCCCTAATTGCATGCTTAACTGGTCATCACCTTCCCTTCCTAACCTCATATTATTAATAAAACAGTAATAATGACTGATATAGTAATTGCATTAACAGTTATATTTATTGCAGTTTCATATCATGAGTCTCACTACAATCACATAACAAAGCAGTGTTGACCCTGAGGCCATTATTACATGTATTTAATAGGGAAGGCAACAGGTGGGTACAGCAGGCAGAAGCAAAACACTTTTTAGAAGTGGTAAGCAACTATCACCGCCATCATGTACAAATTTATTTTTAACAAAAGAGTGATTTATGGGTTTTTTTTTCTTTTTCCCATCACATATTGCCCTTTCTAACACTTATTATTTCCTCATATGGTTTTCAGTCATTCTGTGCAGCTGGCAGGGTGAATGAAAACAATCTGCTATGATCAAATGCAGTTACTGCTTCTGAGCAGCTCTTGATCACTCAGTGGACTCAAGAGAGTGAGGTGAAGGTGGTGGATTTCTATCACTTCTTGACATGACTCACATAACATTTTGTAACCCACCCCTAAAAGTACACTCATCAGGACCAAAGGTGGAAAAAATTAAAGTTTGCCTCTTTACTTCAATTATGACAGTTAAGCTAGCAAGGTGGGAAGGAAATGCTGCATTCTGGCAAATATTGCAGAGTATGCATGTAATTTTCTTGCACATTTTGAACAATTGTTGGTTCCATATGATAAAATAGGTTTTCTCCTGCTTTTTTGAATAGGTATATTTAAGACTATAACATACACAAATCATTTCTTGAACTTTGATTCTTTGAAATATAAAACAACAGCTAGCATTGATGCTGTTGCTGCTGTGTCTCCATGAGTTGATCTTTGCAGTTTGGGAGGCCACACTGAATACTGCAATACTGTACTAGCAGTCTATGTTGGCAATTGGTATAATCAAATGATTTGAGAGGACTCCAAAGAAAGCAATGGCTTAGCTCTCAGTGGACTACTTTGCTAGTCCTGCTTAACCTGCAGAGTGAAGTCAGCTTAGCTGGACTTTTAGGCATCTACAGGTGTAATAAATAAATAAACAAGAAAAATCAATCTTGTTGAAGACCTGAGATTACATGAAGTGAGGTCTGTCTTGATAAGGTCACAGAAGATTTTTTAAAAAACCCTGTTTTCACTTGAAAGTTTGGTTTTGAGGGAGCAAGTTTTCAGATTGCAGCTCATACATTTGAACAATACGAGCAGCCATTAAGGTCTATGCAGAAGGTTGTTTCTAAGGCTTACAAGATCTGATTATTGAGGAGGATATTACAGGTCCTGCCATTCTGTGAGGTGCTGTCATATCATAGCAAGGTCAATTGAATGCATAGCACATCTGCTGCTCAGCTTTGAGAGTTTATATACTGTTTTTCGCTTAATTATGGCTAGCATTCACTGTTATAAGTGGCAACTTTTGTTACAAAACCAGTTTACCTTTATACACTGAGCTGTGAGTGAAACAACATAAACTCCCATTTATGTATCTCTTTGGACTTGACTCAATTAGCTGCAGGAGCATAGCATTCTTATTGCAAACATGTTTTGAATCATTTGGAATCTAGGCCTTGCTCCTCACAAATGCAACTTGTATCAGTCTGGCAATATAAGGGAATTGAACGATATCTTCAGGCAGGAGTATCTTAATGCGAGCAATCATTGACTTTTTGCCAACACCAGACATTGTGAGGATATGTCAGAGGTGAAACATGCTTGGGAAGTGGGCACTGAGTGTTCCTTTCTGGCAGAGCAGCTCCTTAGGCATTTGTGTCTGTCAGTGCAGATGACATAATCCTTAAGGCTGTGCTACAGGCCATCCGGATCCAGCTAGCACCAAAAATCCAATTTGTGTGTTGAACATTGTGTATGGTATGGATGTGCCATGTGTGTCTACTGTTTGCCTCTACTGAGTAATTTCAGCCATAGGCAACATTTCTGTTCTAAACACAGACAAAATAACTGAAGATGATAACAGATTTGCTGGTTTGCCACAAGCTAACGCATCTTTATGATTTTTTTAATGGTTCGTGCTTTCTAATCGCTCTAATCCCAGCTGAGAACTCAGATTTGTAAACAGTGATATAAAAATAATCTTATTTAGAATCTGTGTTACATTTGTCAGTAGCTGACTAACCTAATAGCACACAGTAAGCAATAGATGTGAATCAATTGACCTAAAAGTATTCAGACTTCCCAACAAAGGGCATATTCTTTTGATAGTTTATACTTCTTCTGTCTATGGAAAAAGGAAAGAAAAAAGAAAAAAGAAAAGTACTGATATACCTTACAGTAAATATTTGGTGCTAATCAATAAACAAACTCTATCCTATAGAAATCCTCTGGGTTAATTGCAAGTCTGAAGTGTTGTAAAATACTTTCTCTAATTTTATATACCTTTCACCATTTAACATTTATTTTATTGTGTTTGAGTCAAATGTTTGTTAGAAAATAGCCGATGAGAATCAATTAGCACGGAATCAAGGATGTTATACTATCCAATAAAATCATGTTGGATTATCTGTTAACTGATGTTTTGGGAAAAATCTTGGCACTATTAAAAGCCAGTACCAAAGGCAAGTTAGTGTAAAGGAGGTTGGGATTTCACTCAGCACTGAAAAGAGCAAGAAACAATGGTAAATATTTTAAGGGATTACTATTTCTTTTATTTTTCCTCACATAGCCATACATTGACATTGGATTGAAAAGCCAATAGTGTTTTCTATGATAATTGTATCCGTACTAAATAAGCAAGATTGAGCTCATATTTGCTTTGCATGGCTTAACCCCCCCCCCCCCCCAAAAAAAGGAGAGAATATGCAAATGACTATCTGTAAATGCTAGCATTCATTCTGGATATAATAATGATTTTCCACCAGGCATATTTTCAAACCCTTTAAAAAGATTTCATTATGGGAATCGTTCATTTTATAATGCATAAAATATATTAAAAAAAAAAATATATAAAACCAATAATGATCAACTAATATTTATGATAGGGATTCAGTGATAATAAATGTGCCCTCGGATCAATAGATCTTTTATCTCACCTAATTGATCTAAGGTAATTCTATAATTATTGCTCATGTAAAGCAAGGTTTTAGTCTTTTAATTTTCAGCTGTACTCTTGGCATTTCCCTGAAGTTTCCATAAGCTCAGATCAAGTATTGACAAAGGAAAATAAACAGTAGCATGGTCAGATCCATTGAGTAGGTCCTGGCTATGGCTAATGATTTTCATGAATTGAATAACAGAAATTATAATGTACTGTCTTTTACTGACTTCTGCATTAGAAACATACTGTGGTGGTTTGGGGTTTTTACCTTTCTCTAATTTTGGTGACAGGTCTCTGCTAAACAGCCATCATACTTTAAATTAAGGAAGTAATAGAGAAAGCATCATAACTGGTACTGGTATTCAACATACATTTCCAATACTGAAGGGTTTCATTGCCGAAATATACCCATGGGAAATTTTGTGATGTCCTTCTCTAAATGCTCCTGGAGTCCAAATTTAACCAATAAGCATCTTTCATCATTGAATCTTAGGCTTGAAGTAAATATGAATTATCTTTTTAGTTGGGTAGATATTGAGAATTTCAATCTCTACAGTACCCCAGCATTCCAGATGAAAGCACAGTGCATGACACTAAAACATTGAGGAAAAAGGAAATTCCATTTTTTTGGCTTGTTCATTATCAGAGGATTGTAATATATTTCCTCGCAAAATTAAAATGTTGCACTGTCTGTGCATAATCATTCAGCTTCACATCTAGGTGTACAATTGCATGTGTGTTAGAAATATTTACAATATATTAAAAATAAAATCCTCTGAAATATTTGCATTTCTATCCATAACACTTAGAAGCTTTCAGAAGTTGTTTGACAAATGGAGATGTTTTTCAGTGATGAATGAATCTCATTTATTGCAATACTTCCCTGTTACACAGAGTGTACAGGACATTGCTAGTGTTTAGAATGTGCAGAAATTAAAAGCAAACATGACACTTTCCTTTCTCTCTCTTTTGCAGCTGTAACAGAAAATAAAATGCTGACTTTTCAATTTGCCAAATGGATTAGAGATCTGTAGCATGTTACAGATTCCCAGTTCAGAAATGCCAACCTGAAGTTGCCTGCAGTTTAAGCACACATGACTTCTTTAAGGTCATGCCCTTGAAATAAACACTTAGTTTGTGAGTCATTGCATTATTTGATAATAGAACATGTTCTGCACTTACTTTATGAGCTAGCTCTTTAGAGCAAAGCCTTCTCTCTTGGTCACATTTGTTCAGCACAGACTGGCTTGATATTGCCAAGCCCTCGAAATAATGAATAGAATAGTGTGAAAAGTAAAGGCAAATATTATTTAGAATAAAACTGAACCTAGTTATATTACATTGGCACAAGGAACTCTCAGATCAAAAGTGAGCTCCTTAGTGTACTCGGTTAAGAACGTGCAGAATCTGCCCCTATTCTATTACTGAATTGAACAAGCAAAAGTGCAGACAAATACATGTCCATATACATATACACATATAGACCTGTTGATATATCTTGTGTATCAGTAATATTATGGACACTCATGCTCCCTGTTTTTACTGTTCTATCTCATATGAAGAAAAGATCTAACATTTTAGTAATATTAAGGCAGAAAATTTAAATCAAATAATATTTCAAAGTTTTTTGGTGAGATATTATCCTACATTTAAAAGCTATTTAATACATATTACAGACTTTTAAGAGTGTGTGCAGCCATCTAAACGAACTCACAATCACACCAAATTTTTGCTTTAATTTTTGAATGTAAGATAATCTAACTATTCTGAATCTTAGTGTTATATTTGTGTCAATTAATTCAATTTCCTGGTGTTCCAGTGTCAGAAATGCATGCATAAAATCAACCAGACAAAAAACTAATTAATGTCTGTTGGCTAAGAAAAACAATGGTCTAGGAGGCAGACTAATAGTTTCACCCTAAAGAGTGGGTATGTTTGCCACTGACGATGAAGACTAACTATAGCAAAGGCAGCATTTTTCTTTCATTTTTAAATTATTTTTTTTTTTAAATTTGAATGCTAATTTGCCACATGATGTCTATTATTTTTCATTCTGAAATCATGTTTTGTATCTAGCAAATATTCCAGTGGTTCCATAATGTGTCAACTCAGTTGTACAATATAACATTTTTTCATAACGGCATGAAACCTGTGTTCATGAATATGTTTGAGTGAAGGGGAAGAGCAAACTCTCAGAAACTTTAAGAAAGATTTCACAATATGACCTCAGTAGTCTTTGAAATATATTATAGATTCCAATATGACATGGAAGGTATCCAACTAAATCTCTCCTCATGCCTTACACTGTCACAACCAGAGCGTGCTGCTGGTAGTCCAGTCTATGTGGAAAGAACTACTTTGGGATGCATTATTAGCAGGACATATAATTCTCTCCTAATTTAGTAGAATCAGAGTTGTGTAACCAGCAGCAGCTGTTAAGAAAATCTTGCAATTAGTTTCTGAAACTTCCCTTCAGTAACATTTCCATGATGCTACACTAATGAGTGTATATAATACAAAAAGAATTTAGAAGACACCATAAAGAAAATTTGAACTGAAAACTTTGCTAAATCTCTAAAACCTTTTTAAAAAGATCACATTTCCATACCTTTTACATTGCATGATGAAGCATCATTCAGGCATGATCTCAGTCCAGAAGGATTCTCTGTAAAAATTGGAGCAAGGGGTTAAGTATGTGAAAATTGCAGTAAAGATAGTTATGCACAAGGACAGTGCAGTATGTCTTCTTTGGTCATCACAGAGAACTCCATCCCAGATCTCATAATTGCACTGAGTGGTAGCCTAAATAGACACATCAGCTTAAATTCCACATGCTGCTGGGTCTAAAATTGTATTTCATGTGAAAAATGTTGCTACAATTTGTCTGGAATTTAAGAGAGCAGGTCAGACAAGACAGCAAGACAAACTTTATTGTCTGTAGCAAAAAACACCACAGTCACATAAAGCACCTGGACGAATCCTTATTCGTACACAGTTAAAGTCAAATATCCAAAGCCAATGATGAAATTAGTATAGATGTAACTATTATACATGTGGAAAAACTTTCAACTCCTGCAGTTGAAGTTTGGCTTTATGAACATTTCCCAAGTTAGTTCAACTGCTGTATTTGGAAAGTTCAAAAATCGTGTCATACTATTGTGTTTTGTTGCAAGAAAACTGACTTTTTCCACTTTTTTAATTGTTTAAGGCATTTATTAAATAGGCTGTTGCCTTTGAACTAACAGAACTTCTTCTGATGGAGCTACTATTATGATATACTCTAGATATATTAATACTGTTACTCTTATGTCAGTTAGAATTGCTCTGCAGGTCTTAATAACAGTAAATAGTCTTGGTTGTAATGGAAGACTGATGATTATCAGTACAAGATACTGCTTTTTTTTAATATGGTATATATTTCATCAATAGAGTTATGAGGGCACATAACGCCCTGCATGTGTTTTCTCCTAATTTATAAATGAATGAATAAATATGGTAACTGAAACCAATAAATAATCAACAAAACATAGATCAAAAAGGAAGTTGTAATAATGTGCACAAGAGTAAGGACTGAATTGCAGAAGAGAATCAATAATTGTTGCTGCAGTTTTTAAACTCCATGAGAGGACAAAGAAGATTTTATAGTTTGAAGAAGTTAAAAGTGAATCAAAGGAGTTTACAATTTCTTTCAAAGTTTGTCTTCTATTAGAAGAATATAATAAGCTGTGAACAGATAGAATTTTCTTTAAAGCTAGGAGAGTGTACAAGTGGGGTGCTGAGTGAAACAAATGTAGACTAGCACAAGAGATTAGTGGAAGGAAATGCTTATTGGCCACATTTGTATGAACATAAAATCATTTGATCCACGATGGCATATTCATCTGAAAAACACAATCAGTTTTCAGTTTAAAGGTGTTAGTTTTCTTTCAGTCAAAAACCTGGTGTCTGAGGTAGAGTTAAGTTTCTTCATAGAGGCTAGTATGGGGCTATGTTTGGGTTTTGTGCTGATCACAGAGTTGATAATGCAGAGATGTTTTTGTTGTTGCTGAGCAGAGCTCACACAGAGTCAAGGCCTTTGCTGCTTTCCGTACTGCCACACTGGCAAGGAAGTTGGGGGTGCATGGGAGACTGGGAGGAGACACAGCTGGGACAGGTGACCCAAACTGACCAAAGGGATATTCCATACCATATGACATCATGCTCAGTATATAAGGTGGGAGGAAGAAGGAGGAAGGGGGGACATCTGGAGTGATGGCGTCTGTCTTCCCAAGGAACCGTTACGCGTGATGGGCCCTGCTCTCCTGGAGATGGCTGAACACCTCCTGTCTTTGGGAAGCAGTGTATTAATTCTTTGTTTTGCTATACTTGTGTGTGTAGCTTTTGCTTACTCTATTAAACTGTCTTTGTCTCAGCCCATGGGCTTTTCTATCTTTTACCCTTCTGATTTGCTCCCCCATCCCATGGGTGGGGGAGTGAGTGAGAGGCTGCATGGTTCTTGGCTGCTGGCTGGGGTTAAATCACGACATGTAGTTTACAAAATCAAACCAACAATGAAACAAAACCATGAGCTTATATTTAACTTTTGTTTGAACGGTTTTCAGTTTCTTTAAAAACAAATTTCAAATCAGAATGTTTGATAAGTTTAAGTGACAAACATATGAGGTGTGTTCATAAAAGAAGAATGAAAAGCAATTCCTTTAATACTTTGTGTAATACCGAAGTCAGATTTGGTTTTTTACTTAGAGCAAAAGAACTGTTGATGTGTGTATCAACAGGATGAAGCTATACATAAAAACAGAGGAAATGCCTTACTGGATCAGCCCAATAATCTCTGTGGCCAAATATTTGTGTCGGGCAGTAGCAAAGGAAACCCTACCTAAAGACAGAAGCTGGGTGACTTGCTGTGGCTCATTTGCTTTGTACTCACCCAGTATCTGTACCTGTTATATTAGACAAGCTAGACAGGACACCCTAGGCTGGTCCTTTCAATATCTATTTATTGATCTGTTGCACACAAATTTGTCTAGCCTCTTTATGATCCTATTGATGACATCTACCACCACAGTGGTGATAAAATAAAATGGATGTTTGATTGCAGTGAGAAAATGCATAACAGAAAAGTCCCAGTCCAGAAATCTCAGTCTTGGGAATATAGATTATACATAAATCATTTGGTAATCATATGTATTAAACCTTACATACAGCCCTCCTACGGATGATGAGATTAGTTGTTCCTTTTCCATATTTTTGCTTCCTTGGGATTTGAACATTCATCCCTTACAATGCGGGAGGTTTAAGGCAGTTAAACTTTGTGAAGTGCTAGGGATGTCAAGGAAGAAGTCACAGAAGTGAAACATATATGTACTATGTTTTCCTGTTTGATCAACGTGATCCCTTTGCTTTGGAAAAGGCTAGTGGAGTGCATTCAAGTCAATTTACATGCTGAGAGTTTAACTTAATAAGGCAAGAAGAATGAAAGAAAAATGGAGCTAGGACCTCCATTTTTGGTTTGATAAGATTTGCTCTATAGAAGCAGAGCAGAGACAGATGAAAATTGGAATGCAGCAGCAAAGCTATTATTGAAGCCATTTGTTGTTAGATGATGGAGAAAAGGGAATGAAATAAGGTGTTGCTAATAGTGACATATTCAGCAAATTTGTGACCTTTTTGCTAACAAAATGAAAGGTTCTTTCACCAACAGCATTAGTTTAGTGTTAGTACTGTTTTCAGTGTATGTTGACTGAACTGTGGAAATTTGTAATATACACCTAAAGCAAAAGTTCCTCATAATCACAGAGCAGCATAGATTAGAGAAAAGATGTAGGACAAATCCCTAAGTCCTTACTTGGGCAAAGCTCCTGTTTGTCTCAGTGATATTACTGCTCGGATAATTGTTGCATGGAGAGATTTTCATCTGATTAACAAGGTATGAAAATATACACCAGAATAAGGCAGAGAGGCTGTCATCCAGTTACTGATTTCAGCACAGAAAATCAGGTTGGATAAGAGTTTCTGTCACTCGGTATTATGCTTTTACATTTTCGTATAATTACAGGTGTAAATGGCAAGAGCTTCAGAAGAGTTCCTTTAAATGTGAAAAGTTTTCCTCCTATGCCAATATTTGAGCAATGCCTCAGTAACCAATTAAGACTGAATGACTTCTCTTCAGTCAGACAGTAAGTGAATTAACCTGAACCTGTGGTCAAGTTCACATATCTCAGCCTAGACAGCAGCCAGTTTCTGTATTCCGTGAATACTCACGCTTGTCAAAAGCTGTCTGCATCCAGTTTCTAAAGGAAATTGGTGTGCAGACTGGTTCACTCCATATTTAACGCTAGCTTCAGCAGTAATTAAAAATTAGGAGAGATCTTCAGGAAATCAATTAATTATGCATGCAAAACGCACCAACTAAATTTGGACGCACAATTAGATGACTAATCATAGTTTGAAAAGGTTGAGAATGGCAAATGCAAACTTATAAGGATGCTGGTGACCTATCTTATTCCAGATGCCTGTACTTTCCTGTTTAGTCCTACCAAGACGTGTTAGACAGATATTCTACATACCTGTAACACAAGATAATGCCTGAAAACTGTTTAGACTGGCAGTACTAGAAAGTGTCAACACTGAGTCTAGAGACTTCAATATCTGAATTTCTTTACTTGCTAAAAGGAATATCCCAGATTTTGCAGAGTTTCAATGCAATTCTCTCCAGAAACGTGAGTTTGCAATAAACCAGTATTATTAAAAAAAAGAACTTCCATTTGGGCTGGCATGCAGAATTGTATTTATGCATATGAAGCTCTGAGGGGAATGATAAGTTACATCTGTCCTGAAACTACTATCCCACTTCAAAACCAGTGTTATTTAAAGGCAAATATCAACAAATTTGGGGATAAATTTTTACTTCCAAAGCTGCATGTTCTGCTCTGTTTCCCAGTGTGACATTGCAACATGTTGATCTCTAGTCATTTGACAACTTTAATAAGCTACTGCCTAACCATCTGACTAGCTCACCCCAGATTAATTCCAATTTTATCTTTTCAGGGATCACTTAATCTTCTGATGGAAGTTCTCAGTACAGTTAAATTTGGTTTGCATGAAAACTTCAGTTTTATAATGTAATCAGTTGTTACCAATTCACTCAGAGGCTTTTTGAACATTTTGTTTTGTTCTGCTTTGTTGTGGCTTGTTTAATAAGCTCATAACCAGAACATACAACCTCAATGGAAGTGTGGCATTTCTCGCTGTTTAAGTGCAAGCATGAAGTGTACAACAGCTGTCATCTGCTGTTAAAGGGTTTTCATTCAGCAGATTAAAAGTACAGAACGGGGGTTCCTCAGGTCACAGAGCAACTGAGTGATGAGTGGATGACTAGCACTCACTTCTCCCAGTGTGTGCTTCAACTTCCACAGCTTTTCTTGGAAGCAATTGCTTTCTTGTATATCTGACTACAGAAAAGATGTAGTGCCTGATTATATTTTAAAAAAAGCAAACAACCCAGCCCCACAGAATCAGAGGAACAGACCAGCTTTCTGCTTTTATTCTAGTATATTTAATTTCACTGTCTCTGGAATCACCTGACATGACACCTGATGTGAGTTAAATATAGCCCTGAAGGCAGACTATGTAGCTATTTAAGAGTGTAGAAAGTCACGTTTTATACCAAAGTATGACAAACAACCTCATATCTCAGTAAAAGGCTGAAAAGTTTGGGTAGAAAAAAAAGTAATTTTTTTATCTTCTCCATTTTGATATTAGTATCTGTAAGAAAGTATTTCCCATGAAAAATATCACTGTTGGTGTGGTCAGGTTTGCCAATTTTATGGCCTTTCCGTCCCTCTCATCAAAAAGGAGAAATATTAAGAACATGGGCCAAATTCCCATGCTGTAATCTACAATGAGCAGTATTTTACTCTGGAAATAATCTTTAGTAATCATATTCTCTTGAATGGATCGATTTGAAAATAAAATCGCATCCAAGTCATTCAAAACCTTTCCCTCTCCTTAGACAGAATAATATTCCTGTAAAATCAGAGTTAACAAGATTAGAAAATTCCTTGGAGATGCTCCTCCACAGGCATCCTTCTGTCCTCTCAGAAATCTGACAAGTTAAACTCTATCCTGTCCACCATGAGAATTTCATGACCTTCCCAAGTGTGCAGAACATTAGAAAGTAGAAATAAATTGAATAGGAACATGAAGGTGATACTTGAGGTTATTACAGATGGGATAACCAAAATCAAAAAGCAAAGGATACAATGCAATGCACTTAGACTGGTTAGTGCCTCCCTTGGTAAGTATTTGTATTTGTCTCATTCTACTAAACATATCAAATAATAGCAAACTCTGTCCAATACATCTTCCATCTAGAAACTGAGCACACTGACTATAGACACAACTGTCCAATACATCTTCCATCTAGAAACCGAGCACAGTGACTATAGACACATCATTCTGTTAATCTAATCCATTTCTATTCCATACATGAATCACACTTGTGATGTCCCACAAATATGACTGAAAACCCAAATCTGCCTCATGTACACACTGTGTGATGCTCATCTCCAAGTATTTGTATGCAATACAGTTCTATACAATAAGGCAGATGAAGATTGTTCATTATAACAGTACATCTTATGTTTTCTTTAAGGACTTTCCATACACTGGAAAATTATTTTCATATATTTTTTATGAACTGAATACTTTGCTATAATCACTTTGGTTTTACTTGTAACTAGAGCAACAGCAGCCTGAGGTACATCTGCAAAAAGTAGACCTCAGTTTTTTCCTTCTCCTGTATTATACATGTCTGGAGAGTTCTCGTCTTGGCAATGCTACTTAAGCAGGGGCTTAAACTGCAGAGCAAGAGTTTCAACAGTGAGTGGGTGACAAGTGAGCTCATCTAGCACTCTCTGAGATGTACATGTTTTTGATGTACTTATACACCTCAGATGCACTACTAGTTAAAAAGAAGATCAGCTTATACTTCTGACAAGGTTACAGTATAAAGCAGTGTCTGACAATAAGACTTAGAGATGCAGTGAAAACTACTTCTAATAGGGATTGGACTGCTTCAAGTGTTTTGTTACATTTTTAATCTTCAGAAAGGCTTGTTTTACAATCCTGTCTAAAAAACACTACATCTGTCTTGCATAATTATCATTAAAGTCCACTACCACAAACATATTTATCATTTTGAGAGGGAATATTCAATACATGAACAATGAAAGGAATAGTATTTCAGGTAACACCTAAAATGGTTATGGTTTTACAACACAAATAAAAAAGAAATATTAGCATAATATGTACTTAAAATGCCATTTCAAACCCCTTGGGTTTTCTTAGGTGGTTGCAAACAAGAATATGTGGAAACCATTTTCCTGGAATTCATGAACAATTTATAGTGTGTTTTAATGTTGTAAATTAAATCTTTGTGCACTACTATCAGTACCACCACTGGCTGTCCCTGATATGTTATTCTTTGTAAATTAAGTTGTTGTTACAGCATGCTATCCAATA